>NC_141778.1:19900768-20056265 GCF_054643075.1 Acanthaster planci | reverse complement strand
AGCCACATATATTAACTGCATTGGATAGTCAGATTGGGTACATGGATGTTAAATTTCGGAAAAGAATGGCTTCAAATATTTGAAAGGACCTACTAGTGGTTGGTGCACATTGCTGTGCATGTGGCAGTATCGGGCTATACCAGAACTGAATTGTTTTGCATGGTTGCAGTAAAAATAATTGGTGCATTTCTGTATGTAATCTCTATGTGGATGCTAAGATAAGATGTTAAGTGTGAAGGTTTTTCCATTCTTGGAGGAAGGAAATGTAACAATCCCTAAAAATTGTCCTTGGGTTATACCCCCCAAGGATTGCTCTTTTTTGAGGGGTGTGTGGCCCATTTGCCCCCCTCCATTAACCAGTGTTTGTGTTGCACAGATTGCTTACTAAAAGCATGTCTTAAGCTTAGCGAAGAGTGTGCAATTGCGTCTCATGGTTTCAGAAATTCCCTCAGTAAATGATAGCAAGGGCTTTACCCCAGGCACTGTGTTTCTTGTGATTGGACGCCAAATCTTCTGCCTCACCAAAACACAGTGAACCCCTTGAATCATATTTCCTATGCACTTTTTTCAGAGACCAGCCAAGCTTTGGTTTTTCCGCCATTAGTACTTTTAAGGGCGCAAATCTTATTCCTTTTGATTTCTGAATGAAATGAATGGTTTTTCGATGGGTCTTTATGATATAGGTTATGGTGGTGGATGGGGCTACTCTGGCCATTCGGTTGAAGCTCTACGATTCTGTGTGGATGCTGATATCTTACTTGGAGGGCTTGGGCTGTTTGGAGGACGCGGTGAATACAATGCTAAGATTAAGGTAAGTTGGTCAATTTTATCCTCTACTCGTATCATGTCTTATCGGACGTGAAAGAAGAACCGTGTTTTATACCTGATTTATTAATCAGGGACATAAGGTATGTGAGTAATACATTAACAAGAAACATAAGCTCTATAATGTCAAATAGAAACGAAACCAAGAAATTAAAAAAAGCTAAATCCAAAGCTCTATGGTTTCTTCCAAAAGTCAAAATTCTGTGAGTTTTCTGCAGTTAAAATACCAATTAGTGTTGTTAATTATTAAAGAACAGACATTCCTTGTAAAAATACTTTGTGACTTGAAAGTGCTCTTTATTGTTAATTAACTTGCATCCCTTTCTGCCCTATCTGTCTCTGCAGCTTTATGAGCTAGGGGCCAAGGGGGTGGAGTACGAGCCTGATGGAGAACTACTTGCCGAGAGTGATGACATCACCTTCGAGTGTGGGGCCAGGTATACCCCTGTCCCCTTGCTTTGTGAGACAAACCAGTAGGACCCAAGCCTTAACTCTCGTGGCACAATATCAACTGCTAACCTTTCCCGGATTCTTCCAAATCCACCTGAAAGTGTTTGGAGGATCTGAGGGAAGTTAAAGAGTCTTGATTCCACACGCAAGATAGGATTACAAAGAGTGTGAGATTGGATTCCTACATCGAGGTTGCTATTAAAGGAGTTACAAAAACAGTCTTGGTAAAAAATGATGTAGGAATCAGAACGGCGGTGAGGGTGCTTCTCGACAGTATTTGAGCCAGGGATGAAGAAGAGCTGGGATGTAGATGGAAAAAGGCGTTCAGAATGTCGTGTAGCTGTAGACGGAATAACAAATTGACTTTGAAGTAAATCTCTGCAGGTTGTTTTGTTGGTCTAAATCCTCGTAATTCAGTAAAAAAAAAAATACTGTGGTAAAAGTCGCTGGAAAACAACATTGTCACTTGTTTCTTTATCGTGCAACTTGGAACTTTTCCTGACTTTGCAGGGAGAAGTTTCCAATCCTGTTTGATGAGCCAGTCCCTCTGACCACAGGATGTTGGTATGTTGCCTGGGCCAGGGTCAACGGCCCCAGCAGTGACTGTGGGTCCGGTGGCCAGACGTCCATCACCACAGATGACCAGTAAGTGCGGTCCACCCTGGACAAAGACAAACAGCACGTCCAACCTAGTGGTGGGACTTGAATCCTTTTTTGTAATCTTAACTAACTGGGTTTGTTTTTTAACCCAAAAAAGTAGGAAGTTTCTGCTTTTAAAGAAAAAGTTACTTTAGCTCAATCCAGTCTTAAACTCACTGCAGGAAAAGCTGTCCTGTTGATTGAATTTATACTATCAGAAGTTCTAAATGTGGTAGCAGGGACTCAGCACAATTAGCCTGGATGGGCTTCCGGAAGCCTTTTAAACAGTTCATGATTTTGGAAAATGTGTGGAAACAGGAGAATCTGATATTCAACTTGTCTGAAATTCTGACAGTTGGGAATGACCTGGTTGGTTTCACTGCTGTTCCAAATCTTTCATCTAGTGCAACGCCTAGGTCTTTGCTGATTGCAAAAGTGTAGGTGCATGCTGGCAGCAGATGCAGGTGCTCCGATAGCCCTGGAAGACCATTCCAGACATAGCCAAAGTTAAGGCTGGGTCTGGATCAAGTGGCACGTGTTTATTGGGAGTAGCCAAAGCCGCTAGCCAACAGCTTCCATACGCGCGTATGTGTTATTCATAGCCGTAGTCTTGTCTTTCACATACAGCCTCCCTTGCGCCTTTGCAATTCTCTCCAACATTTCTGAACTAAAATAATGTTCGTCAAAGCATAAAGTTTTGCTTCCCAGTTGTACTTTCTCATATTGCTCACTTTGCCAACCATTGTTTCACCCATGGTTCCAAGTTTAAACTCGATAAGTTTAACAAGGTGTGCGTGAAGACAACCTTTTAAGTTAAGTTTTCATCGGTTTTTGTAACTGTGGTCCTCATTTTTATTGTGATTTGTGTAAAAATAGTTCAAAGCACAGTGGAAAATGTCAATTAAAGCTAGCTTGCCAAAAGTAGAACAAGTCGTGAAGGTAACGTAAAGAGTTCCAAAAAAAGAATCAAGAGCTAAAATAGAGTTGAAAAAAAAAGCTAACAAAGCATGCAAAAGTGTCAGTCGAGGATTTGAATCTTAAATCTTGTCTTGATTTTGAATATGGTATATTGATTTTCCCTTTGCTCTTTGCACCTGCAGAGTGACGTTCCAATTCATGAGTTCCAAGAAGTCTAACAATGGAACAGACATCAATGCTGGACAGATCCCACAGTTGTTGTACAGGTAGGTAGGCAGTGCATTGTGCTTGTACTCAACACATGGTTGATGCAGTTTGCTGCGGTCCAACAATACATGGTTTTACATGTACTTGGATGGATTTTCACTCTACTTGACTGTGTGCGTTGATTTTTCCCTGCAGGTTACCCCAGCCTGATGTGAGTTCGTCAGGTGGGTTGTCGTCCCAGACGGAACCTGTGCACATCCTCACACCCAGGTTCAGCAACACAGTCAACTCGGTAAACCACTATTGTGCTCTCATGGCAATATTTCATCAGCACGAACGAGTATTATTTTGAAACTTGGTGACAAAATGTAAAATGCTTTGACCTCATTTTTAGCCCCACAATATTCAAGTATTGGCTTTGTCCAGCAGTATTTAAGTGAGCTCGTCTCTGTTGAGTCTTGACGTAGTTATTGCCTGTGTAGTTTTGAGATGGGTGTTGTTTTTAATTACCTAGTAGGTGGTAGTAAACTACTTTTGTGGACTAAGCCTTTGAGTTTAGTGTACCTAACCTGTAGAACTGACTACCATATCAAGAATGCAGCCAGCCTTGTTGCTTTTGAATCTTTTTGCTTTGGCTTTAATACCGAAATTCATTTTTGTTATCGTATGTCTACATTTGTAACTGAATATCTGGTGATATCTGGTTTCATCTGTTTCCCCCACCCGCAGGAGGTGTTCAAGTCCCTCCTTCGCCTGCTGGATTGGAGCTGGAACAAGCTGGCGGAGGGCATCTTGCTGGCTCTCAAGCAAGGAGGCAAGAGGCTGCTGGACTTCGCCCTTGACCTGGAGAGACTCATGTACATAGCCACTGCTTGCCTGCGACTGCTGCGCAGCTACGTCTGCGAGATTTATCCGAGCCCTTGTAAGACTGCTGTAGCCGTTTTCCCCTCAGATTTTTTTTTTCTTGCATGGATGAAATTCTGTACAGTTCATGTTGTGCTCAGTTGAACGAAATGCTCTGTGATACATTGTGTCTACAAAACCCTAGAACACACCCAAAGCACCCAAATATTGTTTGAAATCCGGGAAATGTCTGATGGAGCTAATGTTAAGATTGCAAGGAGATAGGCATAAAGTAAACACCAAACTGGATTGCCTTTAGTCAAATTCAGGAGGACAGTAGATTCGTAGAATCAAAGAATTGTTGGATCTGAAATTGAGTCATCTGTTTCACTATGGTATGTGTACATTCCATTACAAATAACTCATAAAGGGTTTTATGAAAAAGTTGACAAGCTGGTTATCAACATTTCATACTGTGTTCTTTGTTATCTTTAAGATTATGCTAAGCTTGAGACTAAGCCCAATTTCACGGCACTGCTTACCGCAAGCAAAAAATCGGCGCTTAACAGAGCAGAAAATTCTGTGCTTATGGCGAACGTATTTCATCCGCGAGGAATTTGGGCATGCGTACATCTCGTAACTAAGGATTCTCTGCTTAAGGGGTTAGCCCAAAATTTTTGTGCTGGTGTGGTTACCGCAGAATGGAGATCGTAAGCATGGAATTCTGCGGTAAGCAGTGCCAGATTTAAAGTGGCAGTCCTTTTGCATCAGCTTGTGAATCTAAACTGATTTAGCTGATTTTTCTATTGACACAAAAGTGGGAACTGTGTATTAGTAACTTGTGAGTGTACCTCACAGAGTGAGTCTGAAGACCCATTTTTCAATAATGTTGTTCTAGTCCACTCAGTGCAGCATCTGCATGAGAGTGGACTTTAGACGAGTGAAAAATGTCGAGGGTTTGCGTAGATATGCACTGTTCAAGGCTCTTTTATAAAGGTCTTCAAGTCAACAGTTGATCTGGTGACTCGCGTCTCGTTTTGTCAGATTGGCTGACATTTGTTTTGCCTCTTTGTACCCTCAGCTGCCGTCACGAAAAAGCACCCGACAGAGAACGGCCAGCTGGCTGAGTCCATTGCTGCCTGCTGCGACCTGCTGCGGGTCATCCTGTCCGATTCCACCCAGCCCGCCGTCCAACACCTAATGAACCGCACCACGGCAGCGGCGGCGGCGGCAGCAGCAACGATGGCCATGGCTGAGACGCAGCGCCTGCGGGCGCTGTGGGACAACATCCTGGCCGAGTGCCACAGGACATTGGTGGCCTGCTTCCATGCTTTCTACCCATCGGCCCAGCTCAAGTGGCTGGTCTTGTGCGAGCTGCTAGGCTCCATGAGCAGTGTGAGTGTTGAAGGTTGAGATACTTCAGAGTAATTCATCAGTACATCTCAAGAAAGCCAGCGGTTTGTTCCACAAAAAAGGGGCATAAGCGGCAAAGCATATTCAACATGTGCCTTTACTGGGCTGTGGACAGATGTTAGGAGGACCAAGTTGTACTTCGTCACAACTTCCGGTTCAAATATTACATGCATGAACCAATATCAGGCAGTTTGAAGAAAAGGATATGCAAATTCAGACAGATATTATTGGTTTGATTCAGTTGCCCATTGCCTTCTGATGAAGAGTCGTAGGTCCTCCTTAAATCCATTCATAATTACATGTTTATTGTCATCACTAACAAATCAATTGTTAAAGTCTAAAACCTTTATAACAGTTGTTTTGATGTGACTGTACAGTGTTTCTTTGTTAATGAGTTTTGATAGCAGATGGATCTTGTCAAGATTGTGTCTTCTGAATGCTTGTTGTTGGACTTTAGTCCGACGAAGTGTGCATTTTGCAGAACGCCTGTCAACACAATCTTTTCTGTTTTTCTTAGTGCCCATGGTGATTGTTACTTCAAGTTGTGTGTGTTTTTTTTGAAGTTTAATCTTTCACTTTTTTTCTCTTTTTAAACACAGTAGTATAAGATTTATATTGCCATAGTTACTTGTGAGAGAACTCATGCATTGTTTGTTCGTAAAAGCTTCAGCTGGAAGTATTATTGATTTCTCATCACCCACCCCATCCTCACCCCCTTATTTAAACGATTCCGTGCTCTCTCAGCAAGCGGAGCAGACAGAATCCAACGGTAACCTGCTAGCGGCAGTGCTGGAGGCCCTGTGTCACCCTTCGGTGCGCCTGTCCAGCGTCCTGCCCATCCTGAGGGACAAGGAGCGGGACGGCGAGGCCGGCCCCCCGCTGACCAAGCAGTGCTCCATGGAGGACGCCTCCCCGACCCTGGCTGCCACCGCCACCGCTGCGACAGCAGCAGCAGCAGCAGCGACGGCAGCTGCCGCCGAAGTGAGTTCAAACTCTATGGAGCTTGTGGCTCTCATGGAAGAACGCATACAGGTTTGCATGCAACCTATTAACATTTGGTTTTGTTCTGGTAGTTATTGTAAAGCCGTTCTGTGCTTAATAGCGGAGTCTGCTCAACCTAGAAAAAATTCTGAATTCTGGTGGGCTATCCGTAGTGCAGTACCTGTGTCCACATTGGCGTAACCTGTACACTGTTATCAACTTGTTTCTCCTGTTGATTGTCGTCGTAGTTACACTGATGCTTAAATCTACACTGTCTTACTGTTGTGCTGAGGGCGTTACGTATCAGTTTGTGTCATGTAACTGAATACAATAAAAAGCTGTCAATGATATTTTTTTAATATTTGCATAATTACAGTTAAGGGTGCATTGTTAGTATATTCCCTGTAAAGCTCGATAAAGGTCCGTTTTGAATTTTTCTTCAGATTTGTTGACCCAACGAGTAACTTATTCCAATTCCTTGCTTGTTTGCTTTGCTTATGTTGTGTATTTGTTATTGTGTTTTTTGAGATTTCAATAATGTATTTACTTTGTGGAACATGTAACCTTTGAGCTTTGTGGAGGGATTTTGCAGCATGAGAATTGTTGGGAATTTTCTGAGAAAGTGGTTTTGTTTGTTGGGCAGTCATTTGTTTTCGGTCCCAGGACACGTACTCATTAACTCTGTGTACGTGTACTTGATAACCTGTCAAGTGACATGAAAGATTTTGTTTTGGTTTTCTGCAACTTTTGTGTCTAACATCTTTTTTGCAGATGGAAGGAGGGAAGGTCAGCCCCAACTTCCATGAAATCTTGGATAGACTTCTGAACATTCTCATCAGCCCGGTGCAGCAAGCACTGAGCAAGGTGAGGACTAATCAGTACTTAGTCTTCAGCCCATGAAAAATAAAAAGATTCTTAACAGAAAAAAAAGGAAAAGGAAGGTATTCTTTTATGGGAAGCTTAACTATTCATTCAGTTGAATAACTAGGACTTTTTTTCAGTCACTGAAACTGTGTAGGTACACTACTCACAAAAAATGGAGGACCACTTTCTTCTTGACTTGTAATTTTCTTTTCCAAGCAATGAGTGGGGTCCAGTTCATTTATTTTTTGTTTGTCTAGATGGTGTTCTCACTGGAATAAAAATTTAAAACATATCTCCAAACTCAAATGCACATTTTCAGCTGTAAAATATCTCACATAAAAAAATGTACACAAAACAAAAATGTGAGTAGTGTGTGTTCGCATTCATACCATGACTAAAGTTTTGACTTCTGTTAGATTTCAGGTGGTCACTTTAATAAATGTGAACCGATAATTAATTTGAATTGTAAGTCTCGCCGTGGATTGTTTCATCATGTGCACCCAGTCTGTTTAAGATGTGTCACTAGGTGTTACAGCTGCCAAAATGAACTGCTGAAACCCAATACTGCATGCTCGCCATTTCTTTAACAGATTTAATCGTGCCACCGGTACATCTTTCTCATTGTTAGCATTGTATTCCCTAAATTTTGGAAAATAAATTTGTGGACTGCCTACCATTTATCTCTTTGTTTAACATTGCTTGATTTGGTGGATTTCATTGTTAAAACTTGAGCAAAACATTCTTAGAAATTCATTGAAAATTTTGTGTTGTTTTGGTTTCAGTGTCAGCACGAAATGCAAATATATTTGGTTATTATTTCCAACAGAAACAGTCCACCTGTTACCCGTTGCTAGTCTCCAATACCAGCCGTCTTCTTGCCTGTGTCATTGCAGAGCTGTCAGCAGCTGCCATCTCATCAGATGTAAGTGTAGACTCGTAGAATTGGATGATGTCACATTTATTTTGTATCTCTACCAGAGAATTGAAGTTGTGTTGACAGAAATTAAGTATGATTATTAAACGGCTGATGAAGGATGTGAACCATGTTATTGTTCATCTTGCTGAAGCGTAATTGCATTTGTGACTCATCCATACAAAATGAGTAGCAAGTCGCCAGAGCAAAATTTGCAGTGAAAGCTTTTGAAAGTGTCAAATATGTAGGAACTGGTCAGCATTTTTCATCCGCATAATGTTCATTTTCATCAGGGTGTGACTGAAAAATTCCACCAAGAATTACTGAAAGATATGGCAATAAGACTCACTTTGCGGGATCCAGTCCGTGGTGCTTTCACTTCTCAAGGGTAGAACCACACTTGGTCACTGTTCGGCATGTACAACTCAAGCAGATATTCTCTATTATCCAAGGGACAGAGGCTTGAGGTGGGGAATGAGAACAGGTGGAAAGGAAACACTTGTTGAAAATGCAGACCAGCAAGCGAAGCGATAAAATAGGACCTGAGATAGATACTATGGCCTGAGCACTTGCGGGGCAGAAATTAACCCCCGAGCTGTGTCAAAATGACACCTGACCGATGCTCTGTTATCTCTGTCTCCAGGGTGAGAGCCAAGCTACGGGGCGTCCCCTCTTCAACACCCCTTCCCGTTACACCCGGGTCAGCCAGGGGCGTGGTTGGAGCACGGGCAACGGCACTCCGGACGCCGTGTGCTTTAGCGTGGACAAGCCAGGTGTCCTGATTGCTGGGTTCTGCGTCTACGGAGGAGGGGGACACTATAACTATGAGTTGGAACTCCTGGATGGGGTGAGTTGGATGGTTAAGCGCCTGTGTTAGAACTGTACGATGACTGTTTGTAGCTAAATGGTAGAGAGTGAGTGAGTTGTTTATCAAGTGGGGGATCAAAGGACTTGCTGTGAATTTGTGTCGGAAATTTCTTGAAAAACGTGTACTAACGAGGAGCTTTTCAGTTTTCAGCAGGTTAATGTACATGTAGACGCGATCAGGATATCAATATCTTTTCAGCATTTCTTGTGCTGGATTTACAGGGAACCTGACAAGAGTGACAATTCAGTTTTGTATGTTCCAGAAACTGCCTGGTTTGTCACATTCAAGTATGCCATTGTAACGTTTCTCCTGATGTGACAGAGTGAGACAGGTGCCGACGGCCACAGCCATCGCTGGAACTCACTGGAGTTGGTCAAGGGTTCTTACGGCCCCAGCGAGCTGGTCAATGATGTGGCCGAGATCAAGTTTGACAGACCCGTGCCAATAAAGGTTAGTACCCATTCCTAGAATCTGGATCACAGAAGTCTTAATGATTGACGGAAAACAACAGTTTGGATTTTGGTTCATTTGTCGCATTTGCCTCAACAGAGGTTGAAAGCTTCCCCTTAGCTGGGTAACAACAAAATACCCACCCTCTGTCTGAGAATGAGGCCGCTGCTCACAGAGAAAACTTTGGTGTGTAAGGAAGAAATACAGAAATGATTTCTGCTGGTGAATTGTGTGAGTTTAAAGTAGCACACAATATATTGCACACCTCAGGTTGATTTGAATATGCCTTATTGAATACCACAAGAGCGGTAACTCCTCAAATGCCATAATTGGAGTGCTGTGTTTGTATATTTAAGTAATTTGTTTTATTTTGTGCCTTCCTCGGACCTCGTTCAACAATATGTTTTCCCCTAACCTTGCCAGAGCCAACCCTGTTTTGTCAATCTTTGAGCCGTTTGTTCATTCCTAGAAATTCATTACATTTTCTCCTTTTGTAATCTGAAGGAGGGGGTGAAGTATGCAGTGAGACTTAGAAATCACGGCAACCGAACGGTCAACGGTGACGGGGGCACGACCCATGTCAAATGCCCCGACGGAGTGGTGTTCACGTTCAGCTCCTGCCCCCTGAGCAGTAACGGCACCAGCCAGACACGGGGCCAACTCCCTCAGCTTCTCTACTACAAGTACGTACAGAGAAACGTTCCACCAAGTCTTTAATAATGACACACTTGTACAATTTATGGGTGTGCAACTCTTCCTGTGATCTGTTGATTTCCTGGTTTTCACTTACGAATTCAAAACGTACGAAATCTTGTGCAGTTGGGAATTTCCTTTTTTTTCTTGAGCTTCCAGTTGTAGGCCCGAACTAACTACCATTTCCTTTCCATTTCTAGTCCTAAGGAAAGCAGACATGGTAGAGATTACACAAATATTGAAAAACCCACCTTTACAAAGTAAAAATGGGACAATAGAATGAAACAAGTAGCGTAAGAAAATTGGACGTAAAGATTCTGCACTCCTAAGAACCAGTTCTAAACTTGAAATAAATGGCATGTTTTGGTGCTTTGCTAGTACCGCAGCCGACACTGAGCACACTCAGACGGAGTCCCGCTCCATGGTCCTAGAGCGGCAGGCGAGGAAGAGCGCTCTGTCCATCACTAGCATCATTATCAAGGCTGCGACTGAACTCCTACACCAAGCACAGGAATTGCAAGGTCAGATCACGGACCCGGCCCTTGTTAACTTTTTGTGTTGCAGGGAGTTGGTCAATACTTATTTCAGGTAATGAAACCATGCATTTATGAAAAGTGCCCATGCAGTGTGGCTTACAAGATCAAAGAAATCTTTAAAAGTGACGATAGAGAAAACTTTTTTGGAGATTTTGGAAGAAAAGTCGAGAGAAATGTGTGTAAATCTACAATTGTGGACCTCCTTTTGTCCTATTAATACCTTTTGGGAAGAATCTCTATTACTGGTGGTCATGACTTTCAACTGCTGAGCTTCACCAAATCATGAACCTTTTTCTTATTTTTTTTAGACTGGAAAAGGTGCATGTTTGTATGCATTGAGACAGACATGGCATGTGAAAGTGCATGGTTTCTAAAGAAGACACTAGTAATGATATGAAGAGAAATGTTGGTATTCATGTTGATCCCACATCCTTATTATCAACAAGAGTGGTTGAAACTTCCTTCACTGAATCCAGTTAGAAGACAATTCCAACTAATCCTGTAACCTTTTTTTCCTCTCCTCACTGTAGATGCAGACTTGTCAGAGATCCTTGGCTCAGCTCATCTCTTTAACAGCTTGTTACCCCTTGTCTTGGCCCATATTGGGCCGGTGGCCGTGTCAGATCCCAAGGTGCATAACAGCGTCTGGAAACTTTAAATCTTAAAATCTGGTGGTGCTATATTCTGCTAAGCAAGTATCAGTTGTAGTTTGTTTTGCCTTGTCAACTTGCCGGATCTGTGAAGACGAAAGTCGTAGAGCCTGATTCATTTTCATAAGGAACTGTGTTGCAGTTCAGACCTTTTCTGAGAACCCTTCACAAGTACATATTTGAATGGAATGTCAGATTTGAGCCGAGTCCAATGTGTGTGAGAAAGACTATCAGTGCTTTCGCCTTGAACAGAGAAAACAGTTGAAATGTTCAGTGTTCAAATACGGTTTGAAAATCAGCATTTGAAATGGAAAAAGGATCATGAAGTAACTTCAATGAGGTCTTGAAAGGTTTTGGTAGGATTTCCACCATTACAAAGCACATTTTGGCTTGAATGGTTTCTCAAATATTGCATCTCTTCACTTTCATCAGCTACTGGAAAGCCTAGATATTTGACACATTTAACCTGTAATCTTAAATTATTGATAAAATGCTTGAAGTTACACGAGGTCTCAAAAAGGTCTGATAATGAAGGAAGATGATTCAAACTAAAGAAGTAATGCACATGAATAATTATCAGACTTTTTCCTGTATTTTTGCCTTTTCAGAGTGCTGTACAGATCTTGGACTTGATCCAGGAGCTCCTCCCCCCAGTCGCAGCCATCAATCTCCAGTATGCCCCGCCCACTGTCCCCGCCTCGGGCATGGCCAGCCACGGCGCCATGGACAGCGCAGCCAGCCAACCCGGAGAGGCCGGGGTGGGAGTTACGACATCGTCTCACTATGCGGTGGTGGAGAGTGATCATCCGTACAAGGCTGCCACCGTGGCCAACTATAAGGTCAGTCAAAGCTTTCCTCTTGCTTTTGAGATCTTGAAGAAATGGGCGTTGTGTTTGATATTACATTTTGAGTCCATTTGAACTCCAGTTCACGACGATGTGTGATGCTGATGGCTGCACTCTGTGTTGTAGCATGTGCACTTTGATTTTTTTCCAGAGTTGGAGTTCTAATTGCCGTATTCACTTCCATGGAACAATTGCCATTGTGTCAGTATAGCTCTTAGCCTTTTACCTGAGAATTGGTAAGCAACGTGCAGTCTGACAAACTCCAAGAATGAATGCTTGTTGGAAGCTGATGGACTGAAGGCCATTCCTGTAAACTCTGACTCCTGAAGTAGGGAGCAGAAGTTATGAGCTGCCATAGGATTCAGGACTGAGTTGTGCATTTCAGGCTGTAATGTGCATTTGTAGTTTAGCAAGATTGGAGGTCCTGCTAGTAGTAGATTCTCAGCAGAATAACTTGCATTTATCATACAGGCCTAGCATTTTCTCAGTGTGTGTCCTCGTTCGCAAGTTTTTGTTCTTGTCACCGGCCTAAAGCACTGAACATTATCTGTGTGATTGCTTTACCTTTGATTACATCAGAAACCATGGCTTCGCATGCGTTGGTCCCATTTTTGTACAGGCCGCTGGACAATTGAAGACACGTCTAAGTTGTTGCACTTTGTACGAGTGTTTGTCCTCCGGCTTCACAATAAATCAAACCTTGGGTTTATCAGAGGGCACTTGGATTGCCACCTGCAGACTGATTGAAATGCCATTGTTACGACCTTCAGGTTACATTCCCGGAGCACGTGCAGTGGATGCTGCTGGAATTTGACCCCTTGTGTGGTACGGCCCAGCCCGAGGACGGCCTGCAGCTCTACATCCCCGCCAGGGGCATAGCCCCAGCCAGCAAGGGGGCTACTCCTGCTGTCACCTCCTCAACGACTGCAACTGCTGCGGTGACAGTTAAGAGGACCGCTGGGGAGGACTCCACTGAGGAACTGCAGCAGACTCACTGGCCGGTGCTGAGCCGATTCCACGGTGGCAGCAACTGGCCCACGTCCGCGGTCATCCTTCCAGGTAGGATCACTGAAGATTCTAGCTTTTGAGATGTTGAAAGTCTCTACTCCTGGAACTCTTTTTTCTTTCATAGCTTCACCAGATTGTTGCCTAATAAAGTTTACCTTTGACCCTATAAAATAAAGCATGAAGTTTCACCTGCCATGCAGAATGGCCTCTATTGATTTCGCCGTTGGCTAACATGACGTTTTGTTACAGCTCTACGCTAGTCTTTTAAAACCACTACAAAGTTTGAGTGTTCAGTTTGAGTGACCTCAGAACAGGGATGCATCTGAGACAATTAACCACTTTTTGCCAGTGGTAGTTATCAATGTTGCTGATGCTGGGACGAGATAATTATCATTTTTTTCTGTTTTCAAAATTCTTAAAAAATTCATAGCTTCATTTACTGGACACTTACACCCACACAAAGGACTGGCTGGTTTCTACTCCATTCCGACAGACAACATCTATTGACACCCGAGTATTTCAGCCAGGCCTGCCGCCTTGTAAAATGAACCCAGATTTTGCGGTGTTACGTAATTTTCTTTTGTTTATGAAACTAGCACAGTACGCTGCTGACCTCTTTTCAATAGGGGCCAGATTAGCGTGCAGCGGTACTGTGTGGCTTATCGCTGCGGAGGTGGAGCGCTTTTGGCCCTGGTGGTAATCTGCTCGCGCTAAATCCCCCAAACTGTGGTATACTGTTTCAAAACAATGCTGGATTATCTCCACTATTGAGAGTGAAAAAATGTCTGTAATGCCCAGCAGCTTGGTCTTTGTTACGAGTATGGGCTTTTGTTAGAAGGCCCAGTTCCCTTTGTCTGATTTCGGAGACCTCTGCCATGCATAGAAAGAATACGGTTCCGGTACCAGCAACCCTGGCGGCAAGTGGTTAACAATAGTAGCTAGAGGAAAGTTGGAATTGCGCTATGTTGACTCGTAATGGATGCCTTCCTGTCTCTGTAGGTAATGAGGTTACATTCTCCTTAGAGACTGCATCAGATTACATGAAGGATGAGAAGGCCAGTACCTACGGCTTCAAGTGTGCCATCGTGGGCTATGAGTGGTCAGCTACTGAAGAGGTAAGACTGATGTGCAATGGTTTCTTCATAGCATGTGACAAGAATTCAAGCACAGGGAACTTTGAACTCAGCAAGTTCAACTCACATGTGGAATGAACTGAAGAAAATCGTACTAAAAAATTGAAAGAGTATGTGTTTTGAGGCATCTTTTCTTGTGATTCTCAATTTGGTTTGAACTGGTGTTCTCAAATGGCTGGATGTCTGTGCCTTGCGTTTTCAGGATATTCCTTTGGTACATTTTTTTCCCAATCATTGGTATGGCACTGATTAGTCTGAAGAGTGAAACAGAATCCTGTGCCAACTGATGCAGATGTATGAATAGAGTGGCCAAGACGAAGCCTTCCATTTGTTATGAGCAGAATATTTACTGGGGTTGATGGAAAAGGAAAATCCTGATTCAGAAATTGAGTGGCAAGCATATGTTGGTTGCACCACAGAGTGGCTGGTGCATTAGTTTTGGCGCACCATGAAGTAACATTCTATCCATAGACTTTGTGCGCATGGCGCATACGTTCACGGTGTGGCAACTTTCCAGGATGGGTCAGTTGGTGTGACCGATGGTTTGTTGTTTTTAAACAACCAGGGTCTGGTGCAGCTGGAGAAGGAATTAGCCTACCTGGGCGGCATGTGCGCTGGATCTCTGCTCAGGAAGGATATCGTCCTGCCTCCTGTGCTAGGGGAGGACGGGGAGGAAGAGATTGAGCCCATCGCGGAGGTAGCTCAGCAGGTCAGTACTCAAGGGGGCTGTGGATGTAGTGGTTGGGTCAACTCTGTGGTGCCTTGATTGGCTGACATGCTGTCGGTGGACTTGGGGAATTTTTTCAGAAGTTAAAACATTCCTGTTCCCCCTGGAACTTTCCTTTTGGGAACAGTGTGAGTTCCCTTCGTTGACATATATTAGACCGATATTTACAACTTGGCATCGATTTCCGACTGTTCTCATTCAAATTGTTTTTTGTAGGTATTTGGTGCTCATTCAGGGCTGCTTGGCAAAGGCTTTGCACTGTCCAACCCACCTAGCATCCATCAGGCACTAGAGGGCAGCCTGCCCCTCAGCACGCAATCCAACGAGAGGGCGTTTCTGAAGGACTTTGTGCAGTGCACGCATGGAACGAGCGGTGGGCGACTAGCTAGGTAACAACTTCTTTCACTCAGAATTGAAAGGGGACCACCCAAATTGACTAGAAGGGTCGGTTTATCTCCAGCGCTGTCTTTGATGCTTACTTCAGTCCATTCTCCAAATTATTTCAACAGTCACTTCTTAAGACTGCCCCATACTTTGCTGTAGGAACACGTCGATAGTGGAAGTCTGCAACAGTACAAGGGGTACCAAACTTATCCTTTGCTATGTGAGCGGAATCCTCCTATTAACTTCACTTGGAGTCTCTGCTGATGAGATGTGGCATCTTCCAGAGCCCTTTGCCTGAAGGGTGTTGACATATCTGTCTAAGTGGCCTAATGTTACACCTACAGAGCTTATGGTGATTTGACCTTTTTAACGGTGTTTTAGTGTAAAAGATTAAAACAGCATGTATAGTCCCAGTGTGTCTCCAGTTCAATCTGTATCAGCCTGGTCAGGGGATAATTAGTCAAAACTTCAATTGTTTTGGTTCTTATATTTCAGATGGATGCAGCCAGAGTCTTACGTAGACCCCCGACAGTGTGATATCGTGTTCCAGCGTGACGACATCCGCTGCAGTATGCCTACCATCGTCACCATCATGAGCCGGGACCAGTACGGTAGCCTGGTCTACGTGCCCAATCTCAAGGTAAGGATACTGGCTGATACAGGGATGTAAATGGCTGTTTGGAGGCAGAAGCCAGACTTGCAAGAGTGATAATTGGTAACTGAGCTCTAGAAATGTTTCAAAAGGGAAGTCTGCTTGTCTGTAGTAAATGAGCCCCAAGGAGGTCATAAGAGATTTTGTGTGAGGAATACATTTGAATTTTGTTGTATGAAGGAATTGATATGCTGGGTCATAGACGGTAAAATGGGGATTTGTCATTTGGAACTAGTTGGAAAGCCAGGCAAACTTAAAGAAATGCTTCTTATTCAAAATTTATAAATGTATTGGCATGGAATCGACTCTTCATAAGTGACTTTCCATAAACTAGTGAGCATTACTTCTTTCTCTGAAATGATGTCTATGAACATTTCAGCCATAAATTTCCTTTCCGTAGAAGTGTTTTATCAAACTGGGGAATATGATTTTTTTTTCTGCGTTAAAGAATGGAAGCTGCGGTGCATAATGTAAGGGCTCATTTTGTTGGATCAGGCATGTGTGGTTGACTACCATACCAAGCATCGCACTCAGTTTGAAGTTATTCCTTCACTTTCAGATCGATGTTGAGGCCGTACCTCTGGGAAAACGGGAGAGAACCTACCACGGTGCCAAACTCTTCAAGTCCACACCTCCGGGCGAGAAGGACTTGACCTTTGGCGGCCACCCTCCACCCAAGCTGGACGTGTCATACGAGGCTACAATACGCAAGGACAGCATGGCTTACAACTCCATCACCATGATGAAGGAGTATGAGCTCTACTCATTTGAAGAGTTGCGATACGCATCTCTTCCTGTTACGAGGTAAACAATCCATTTGAAGACTTGAGGCTTGTTTTTAACTGGCCAGTCTGAGCAGTTTGTATAGTTTTCATTTAGGAGAGGCCAAATTGAAAACTTTTCTCTCTCCTTTTCCTACCTCAGACCTCATGAGAGCATGCTGGTGCGAGACAACAACGACGGTAGCTACAGTGGGAACTGGACACCGGGCTCTATGGGCATGTATGCCATACATGTCACCATCGATGGGTACCAGCTAGGTATGGAGACCCATCCGTAGCTAGTGATTTCTGCCTTGGGGTGGAGGAAAGCCCCACGTTGTTGTTATGCCCCTGCAGCAGTGAATAGCCTTTTCGAAAGCCCCAGCTTCATCTCCAGCTGTGCCTTTTCCTCTTCTTGATTTGAGGCCCGTACTTGGGCGACATGGGTTCCAAATAAACCCATCTTGGAATCAATGCAACAGGCTTCTAAAATAACCTTGTATTTGCAGTGGAAACAAACTGGAAGATTTAATCAACCTCTTGAAGGAAAAACAATCCAAGAGTTTGAAAGTTGAAATGAACTTGGGGTGCCTACACTGGAATGCATCTCTCTCACACCAGCTTTCTCTTCAGGCTCAATGCAGCGCACACAGTTAACATCACCAGCTGTGAGCCTTTGTATAAGTTGGACAAGCACATCCTCATAAGTGTTTCTCTCACATTTCTTTGTCATCAGACGAAGTCCCACAGATTGAGGTCAGTGAGCCACCACAGGGGGTGCTGCCACCAAATCCAACACCCAAGAAGACTGTGCAACCTACCAGCAAGGTGAGGCTTGCAGAGGTGATGGCTGGGTCTGTGTCAGCATGGTCATGCATGTTTGCCGTGGAAGCAGAACTAGACCTAGGTTCAGACGACAGATTCGGACGCAGTTTAAATCTGGTCATTGTGTCTTAGTATAGTGCTTAACAGAGCACATTTTACAAGTTTACAGTCAACATAAATATGGCATTTATCTTTGGATATTTGTAAAGTTTTGTCGGTTTCCAAGTGTGGGAGTAGCCTTCTGCTGCCTCACAAAAGACACAGTCTTGGTGAGTTTACATTAATGCTTAAAATATACTCAGGAATCTTCCATCCAAACAAACACTGGGAACAATTCAAGTTTCTTGGGCGCAGGTGGCCAGTAAAATTTGTCGACTGTTTCACATAATGCGCTACACAAACTGGCATCTGTGTGACACCTTGTGTTATGAAATGCCCCTCTTCTTTGCCGGGTTCAGGTACTAATTTTTGACACTCGAGTCACTCACTTAGGAGGACTCACTCGTTATGTTTGTATTTGCTGCACCAGGTGCGCAAGTACGTGATGAAGCACAGTCGAGGCCTTCGAATCAGGAGCAGTCCATCGCTGCACAGTGAAGAGATTGGCATTGTAGAGGTCAATGGGGTCATTACCTTCATTGACGAGGTCAGTATAAGAGGTCATATGTGTTCCTTAAGAAGGAAAATTTAAGATTTGTCTAAATGGAATCCAGTATGATTTAGGTGAGTGACCGCATTAGTCTTCCATTGACAATCAGACTGTTGCTGAGAATGACTCTTTCAGTGCAGAAAGTAGTAGCAAAGCACATATCCCTTGTTCAATTCTGACCTTGTAATTTCATTGCCATTTGCAATCTTGTTCACGGTGGGTGCATAAATTTTTGTCTGACAAGGTTCTGTTTTAAATGCACCTCATAGGTGAATTTTGTGCATGAATACTGGCATTATCCAACTTGTATCATTTGAGCTTTTGGCTTTTGCCTTTTTGAAGCAGGAAGAGGAGCGTGATAGTATTGGCTACCCATAAACTGGGGCAAAATCCTTGAATAAACCCACAATAAGTGTCTTGCAAATGCCCCCCTGCCCAACCTTCTTTTGGAATCTTCAACTGTCCCCTCATTTCTCGCCCGCTCAGGTTCACAATGAGGATGGAGTGTGGGTCCGCCTCAACCCAGAGACCATCGAGAAATACTGCAGGAGCAACGGCCACCGGGAAGGCTGGTGTCTGCAGTACAACCAGCACATCGGCAAGACCATGCTTGTCCCAGTCGAGGTGAGAAAAATACTGTCTTGTCCTAGACAGGGCTGTGCATCGGAAACCAGGAATTCAAATTTTGGACTGTTGATGTCAGGTTCCAAATTATGCAACCAGGTTCCTGTAACAAGCGGAACAAATCAGGCAAAGAGGAGGAAAAGTTTTTAAAGGATTTTGTTGTGGTAAAATTCTTGCTGAGATAGATTTTGCATTTATTTCCAAAGATTGCTAAGCATTTTGAGCAATTTGAATACAGTGTTTGTGGGTTTTTTTCCCGTTTTCTTTTAATTTGGAATTAGGTTTCATTTACTGGCAGCTGTTCACCCATATTGTACCCCAATCAGGTTCACAGTTCTGTAGTACCATTAATGCACTTGACTTCCGCCAGAGTTTAGAATTTTCCAACAACTGCGACATATATCAAAGTACATATATTGACACATATATGGATGCTACAATCATATTTCTTGGCAGTGTCATACTTGATCGTAACAAAATGTTATGGTCGAACTATAGGAACGTTTGGTATGAAGAGTTGACTTTCTCCCCCATTCTTCCATTTTGTTGTACGCTTTACAACACCACTCTTCACTTCACTATTTCACTTCACAAGCAAATGCTACATTCAATGTTTTTGTCATGTTTGCTACAATTCTATTGTAATGGCAATGGAGTGAGCTGTCCCTGTTGTAAAGTTAAACCAAAGTTCAATTCTTCAGCAGTTACAAGATCTTTTATCCAGTAGATACAGAGAACTACCCTGAGATTTTGAGCTTTGCTAGAAATCTGATTGTTTAATTTCTTTGAAGGAACCCAAGTCAATATACGATGACAAACCGAAGGAAAACAAAGGCACGCTGACGTCGTCTCTGGTCCCAGTCACAACAGGAGCTGCAGCAATGCCTTCAGGAGCGATGGCAGCAGCCACAGCGGCAGTGGGAGGATCCTCTAAGGCCAAAGTACCCTCCAGGGTGCCGGCCAGGCCGGCCACGGGCGGGCCGGGTATGTACCAGGTGACTAACTGCGGGGCCTCGGGCCACAACATCAGGTGCCGGGCTAGCATCAAGGCCACACCCATTGGCATGATGGTGCTGGGTAACCAGGTCAGCGTTACGCAGGAGGTATGTGATCATGATCATGGTATCCCTAGATACGTGTGGTCCCCCCACCCATAAGTACCCAAGGTTCTTGTGGATAGTACCTCATGGTTCCCTTTGTATACATGGTTCATATGGTATTTGTGCTTTCCACTTTTCCTTAATATTGATGAGTTCTTAAAATAGAGTGCTTAGTATCCAGGTAGGCGTCACATTGGAGGTATGTGCAATGATCTTGGTACCAATAAATACTGATATTCCTCGATTAAGCTCCCACTGTCCCTATGAGTAACAGTCGTGGTACCATTGTAGACAGAACACATAAAAGCCATGGTTTCTGTGTTCCCTTAGTGGCCGATTCTCTTGGTACTGTACTTAGTAATCAGGCCAGTGATACACAGAGTACATACTTGATCATGGTACTTGTCGATATTCATGGTCCCTGCATAAACACCATGGTTTGTGTCTGAAGTACCTATAGGTTTCTTTTTACATGAAATGTTACTTCCCCCCTTGGTACCTGTGCTCTAACTATCTGGCACTTAAAGTGCCTAGGGTGTCTCTCACTCACGGCATTTGCGATCCATGGCACTTGTTTTTCCCTTGTATCTTTACGCAGGATATTTAAAGCAAGCAGAAAATCTCTTTAACCCTTACCCTCCTCAATCCTTCACCTGTTGGATGACTGAGGAGTGTTAGGGTTAAACTTATGTTAAGGTTATATGTGATCCTAATTTTTCTTCTGTTTATGTCATGAACAAATTGGTACCAAAACTGCATGCAGAAGGCTGAACACATTTGATTTTTAATTGATCTTCACGAATCACTACCTTTGCTCACGGTCAAATTTGGAGCACAGGAGAATCAGACCCTTTATTAGCAGTGAAACCTGAAAATAATCTGTTCTTTTTTCCATGAGATGGCACAACCCGATGGCTCTGTCTGGGTCAAATTGGACAAGGAGAGCATGGCCCACTACTGCGAGAACACGGAGGGGGAGGCGTGGTCGCTGGCCCAGGGGAAAGGGCTGATGTACCTCATCCACGAGGCTGACCTGACCTCGGCTGAGAGGGAGCAGGCCCGCAAGTCCACTCGGCCGTTCCTGTTCTTTGGGGACAACGGCAAGCACAGCAGCAAGGCATCAGCAGGCTTCGACTTCAGGAATGCCCAGGCCACACCGGCGATGGGTTTTGCCCCCACAAGTAAGTACATCCTTGTATGCACCGTGGGTGTTTCAAGTGGTTTTCGTTGTTCAAATGATAAGATGGAATATAGCTTTATTCAAACCTGAGGTTAGTTGGGTAGTTGGCATTACCAGGGTTTGGGGTCAAATTCAAAGCCCACATTTGCATGGAAAACATTTCTTTCCACGTGGACCCTTTCTTTTTGCATATTGGCAGTAAAGTGTGGCAGAGTTTAAACTAAACTTGACTTATGAATTGTCATCTAAATTGACAAAAGAAATTTTGTGTGGGTCACTCATTTTTAATAAGCAAAGAAATTCTTTGGATAAATTTTGTTCGTAGCATTCATGAAGTTTTTTCGTAGTTAGTAGGGAAAGGCTTGTAGATTGCTTTTAAACCTCAGTTTGAAGTTCGTTTATATCTGTCATCTGATGGACAAACAGTAATTTTTATATTCTTCATTTCATTTTTTTCTACAATTGATAAGCCCCTTGTGATTTGTGTTTCTTTTGAATGGTGCAGTTTTCATTCATAGGGTGATTTTACAATACATATTTTACAACAGAGGTCAAGCTAGCTAAGATGGTAAACTTGAGTCAAGTCTTGCTATGTGGAAATGTGTATGAGGTTTTCTCTTTCTTTATGTCTAGATCTAACTCCATTCATGTTTGGGGCTTCCAAGCCCCGACCTGCATCCGACCAGAATGGAGAGGAGGAGCAGGGAGGGGCAGCTGATAAAGGCTCCAAGATGAGCCAGTCCATCACCGAGACCTCCAAGCACAAATCAGCCGGCACTTCCGGTAATGGAGCTTTGGGCATGGCCAATGGCTTTGCCGGCAACGGAATTGACCCCCTTGAAGAGTTTGAAGCCAGTGGGGAGGCTGGTCCCAGCCCCCCACACCACGCTGATGTACTTGGACCATCAGCTGGAGGGGCAGCTGCCTCTGCTGTTGCGGGGCACCAGGCAAGCTTCACACGGACCGGCATTGATTTAGAAACAAGGGCTGAAGAGTTGTCTCCGTTCCGAAGCTCAAATCATAGGGACACCATAAATTCCAATGGCTTGCCCGAGCGAAAGGCTTCTCTTGGAGGGGATGTCCCGTCACCTTTCAAAGTTGACTCAGGAATGCAGCACCTGAAGGATCCACCTTCTGGTTCCGAGGTCAGGGTATTGGGAGGCAGCCCACAGCGGACTTCGAAAGGACACTTCTCCATAGGTGTGGGCGACGGGCAGGCTTCACCAAAGAGTGGCATGTCGCCTAAACAGGGACGGAAATCACGGACTGCATTTGGAAGGCGGGATCGCACGGCATCCCCATCAGCAAAGGACAGGTCGCCAGCGCGACTCAAATCCAGCATCATCAAGACGGAGATCAAGGAGAATGCACAGTCGGCCGTTGCGACTTCTGTTGCGGAGTGTGCCAGGTGTGTGTTTGCCGCCTTCCTGTGGCATGAAGGACTAGTCCATGATGCCATGGCCTGTGCCTCATTCCTTAAGTTCAACCCGCATCTTGGCAAACAGACTTGCCAGCAACAGATGGACATCCAGCAAGAGAATAAACTCAAGAACAGGCACTCCATGGACTTTTCCAAAAGTCTTAATGATGGAACATTCTTCTCTGAGGCCAAGAGTTCTGGTCGGGATATCTTGAACCAAAATGAAGCCGAGCTAACCAACTTTTCGAGTTCCTTGTTGCATTTGAGTGAAAAGAAAGAACCTGTGCAGGATGCTGTGAACGCCCCGACGGAAGAGAGCATCGTGTCCACTCCAGCGATGCAGCACCTTGCTGAGAAGTTGGCCAGGGCTTCCCCCTTGTCCTCACCGAAGCATCACCTCAAAGGCTCGGCCTCCCCTGGCCCAAAGGTCAGGAAGCAGCAGGGCACAGTACTACTCAGGGGGGACAGCAGTGGTTCATCGAGCGACACCGAGTTGAGAGAGAGAGCCTCAAGCACAGGCTCGGACTCGGCCAACCAGAAGAATGCCATACGGGACTCGGAGACCCTAAGACCTTCCAAGGAATCGCAGCTGCCATCTGCATTGCCCGTCACCCTGAAGCACCTGCTATCCTTCTGGGAGGAGTTGACCCAGGCCACAATCAACATCGCCTCCCAACAGCTCATCCTCCCTAGCCCCGCCCCGATAACCAAATCCCGGAGCCGAACAGAGCACAAAATCCGTGAGAAGGAGAAGGAAGTCAAGAGCAAGAAGCGACGGGACAAGTCGCTTCGCGGTGGAGGTGGGAACCTCTTTGGGGAAGCAGCTGGCATCCCTGTTGGTGGTGGTGACCGAGAAACTGTCTGCGATCTCTGCCATGGTGTCTTCCCTGACCCGGTGACGTACCACATGCGGAAGGCCCACCCTGGGTGCCGGCGGCATGCTGGTGGGCAGGGCTACAACAGCAGTGGGCACTACTGTGGTGGATGGGCTGGAAACTGTGGCGATGGCGGCTATGGGGGAAACAGCTGGTACCTCATGTGTGAGCGATGCCGAGAGAACTACATCCGGGAGCGGCAGGACAAGCTCAAGGAGAAGGTCAAGAAGCAGCGGAAGAAGCTCCCGCCGTTGAAGACCCCAAAGATGCTGCCCCCACTGGAGGCCCACCATGTCATGAAGGCCAATGCCATGTTCCTCCTTGACCTGGCCAGTGCGGCCGGCCCAACCTTCCCCGGGACAAGCCCCATGAGGAAGTCCACCCGCTTCGACCTGCCCATCTTAAGTGAGACGGAGGCCCTCAGTGCCCAATTCCCACCAGTGCCCTTCCAGTTTGTCAAGCTGGTGAGGCAGGGGTCTGTCGCAGAGTGCCTGCCCCTGCCGATTGAGGAGCGTTCAGTCCACATGATACCGAGGGCCGAAAGTGATGTTTCACTACCCCTTGTCAAGTCGGCCTCTGTGGATAGCAAAAGATTGGGTAAGTTGTAAACAACTTCATAATTCATTATAGAGTCATGCCTTTTATTCCTCCTGCTCAGTTTCCAATCATTTCACACTCTTCTCAAAATTCCACTTTGACAATGGCAAATTATTATCCATCTCAAAACAAACAAAACAAAAAACACCCTCACAGATTTCCATGAAGCAGCGCCCCAAATCTCACTTCCTCTCCTCAATCTGGTTGATGTGATCACAGATGAAGGCATGGACAACTCCAAGCGAGTGGCCTACTTCCGCTCCATCTCCATGACCAGTCAGCTTGGGGCCCAGGGGGAGCCCAAGTCCAAGACCAGAAGGCGTAATAACAGCAGTAGTTCATCAGGTAAAGGAAGGTTACTCTAGGGACAACAATATTTCCGCAGTAGTCTGTGGGTCATCATCGTAGCAAACAAATAGTGTATTTCACATTTTTTCGTCTTGTGCTTAGATGCGCTTCTTTTCAAGCGAATCATGTGAAAAATGAGGAACAGTTTAAATGTCAGCTCGTCTCACTTGTTTAATATCACAATGGCGGTTATTGGTTGATCTCTCGGTTGTCATGAATAATTCTTTCTGGCAGAAGACGGCTCCTCGTTGCTTCGTCGGCCCTCGTCTCTACTAGCCAAGCTAATAGAGGGCGGTAGCAAGGGATGTCGTGCACTGCATCGTCCCGTCATGTCCTTCATCGTCCAGCGCCATGACCTGGAGGGCCTGCAGCTAGCCATGAAGCAAGCGCTGCGCAAGGCGTCATGCAGGGTTTACGCGTTACAGGTAGGACGTCTAAAAAGATGCTTTCCTCTGATGTTTTGTCTCATTGTGTTATCTTTGTCGGTTCTTTTTGTTGGCTCTCTGTGTTTTTGTCTTTATGTTTATCTTGAGTTACCTTTGCTCTGCCCTTCACCACTCTCTGAAGGGTCAGCAAATGACCTGATTGAGAAAAAGGACTGTTGCAGTGTGATCGTGTAAAATGATAATAGTGTGTTTAATCCTTGCTTTAATACACCCTCCAAAGCAATTGACCCCCTTGGTTTAAAAGTGTTGTTTCACAAAAGTAACCACTGTTCACTCAAGTCAATTTTTTTATTCTGAAAAATGCTGGCACAAGAATTACATCGTGCCACTCAACAACACCGACTGTGCTTTTTCATTGCAAGCCAGTCACCAGTTGGTACACCTTAGCCGTTGATTGTTTTCAAGTAGCAAAAAAATTGCAATCCCCTTTGAACTTTGCTCTTGTAGGCGTTGAATTGGCTCCTGCGCAGTGTAACGCAGCTGACCAGCTTGCATGACCTCCTGTGGCACTATGTGTGCGCACTGACTCCGCTCAGCCCCGAGAAGGAAGACGAGACGGAGGTAGCAGCCTCGGGGGCTGACAAAGGCAAGGGGAAGGAAAAGAAAGAGAAGAAGCAGTCAGATCAGGTAGTTCTTAAGTATTCGTCGTTGATACGTTGATATAATGATACTTAAGTAGCATGGGTTTTAAGTCACTGCGTAGTACTGTGGTGTGGATGGAAAGCAGTATTTACTCCCACGGCAAGATTTGCTGAAAGAAATGCAGTGTTGACGTTTTGTAGCGGTTGTTCATGTGACACATGAAATTTGCTTCAGGGTAGCACTTATTTTCTGTCAAGTGCGGCACATTGGTTTTTTGCCAATCATTTCCAAGGATACAGGAAATCATTACAGCAAAAATTGCATAGGAGAGTTGGTTAAGATTTAGGTTTCCAAAATGTCAAAAACCAGTATTTGTTTGGTGAATAGACACATGTTTAATACTTTTTACATTGAAATCTTACAGCTTCAGTCATTAGAATATCGATATGTGGTGTCGGAAACAGGCTTTCAAAACTGGCAAAGTCTGTTTTCGGCATGCGCATCAAGTAAACACATAGACATAGCTTCAGACTTTTAAGGTTTGGAAGCTACTTATGTCTGTGGTATTCTGGAAGTGGAGTTTGTTTCCCCTAGCAGCAAGACGTTGACGGCCTGATGTGCGAGCACCCTCTGTCAGACATCACCGTGGCCGGTGAAGCGGTGCACCCTCTGCCCACTGCCTTTCACACCCTCCTGCAGACGGTGGCCGACATGATGCTGCTCTTGCCCCAGGGCAGTGCCCTGCAGCAGGCCGCCATGCGCTGCTGGTGCCTGCGCTTCAGGCCAGCTGACCACGTCTTCCTGCACCACTCCCATGTCTTCAGCAACATCAACCAGATCCTGTCGCGCTCGGATGGCCAGGAAGGGGAAGGGGAGGAGAGTGTGTCCTCTAGCAGCGACTCGCTGCCTGCCAGCCTGGTACGTCCCAGTGTTAATTGTCTTAAGTAATACCCTCCTTCGTTCGTACCAGTCACAGACTGCGAAATTTGCCGTTCACTTTCCCTTGCTTGGTCAACAGCCCAATCATAATTCTTTTTGGTACTGTGACCAGCCAGATTCCATAAAGAGACAAAAACAGGCGACCGGTAGACAAAGCTGGCTTATCAATCATTGACAGTCAAAGCAGGCAGGCTACATCTAGTCATATCAACAGCCACAGTCAGTCAATTTTGCTTCATGAAGGCAGGGGACTCAGCTGTTAAAAACAGTTACTTGATTGGTTTGACTTAGAGGGCAACTTTGCTAAGAATAGAAGTTTGCACTGGAGTGTTATTGTAGTATTTTCACTGCCTTACAAATCTTCTTGTACCAAGATGAAGACCTACCGCAACTACTAAATAAACTGATTCATTCCGATGTCCGTTAAGAAAACTTTGTCGCCCATCGTTGCATCGTCGCTGATGTTGATCTGTGAGCTGAAAAAGGATTTGCTTTTGGAGGGGGAACTTATCATGAGTCCTCTGGTCCTCTTGGTCCTCATGTTTGGTCATTTATTCCCGTTCACTAATACAGAACACCGCCAAAGTGGAGCTGCTGCGAGACGTGACCAATGCCACCGAGCTACAGGTGTCCAGCCGAGCCGCCATGCTGCCCAGCCTGACTGACGGCTCCACTGAAACCTTCTGGGAGTCCGGGGACGAGGATAGGAACCGGACCAAGTCCATCACCATCACCTGCAATGACAGTCTGGTGCCCAGGATGGTGGCCGTGCATGTGGACAACTCCAGGGATTTAGGGGTAAGATGAATGGCTGTGGAATGTTAGAAAAACAAAGGTTTTACCAAGGAAAGGAATTTGTTTTGGGCTTGTTGTTTGTTCATTGAAAGTTCCTTGCTTAGGAACTTATGAAAACCACCAAAGTGGCTGTCCATATCTGTCTCCCATGTCGCCCTATTTAAGTCAATTACTGGATAGCAAACTGTCTGACTGGAAATGTGGAAATCCCAGAAATCTGCTAAATCTACACTGGTTTGCTCAGAACCTTTGTCCTAATCATCGCTGTCGAAGCAAACACCATCATTGCTCGTTTGTCTTTTTTCCTTTGCCCGTCACAACAGAACAAGGTCACCGCCATGACCTTCTTCACTGGCACCCATCCGGACGCCCTCCAGCGCACCCTCAACTCCAACATGGAGGCCCGGCATGTGGGCTGGGTGACCTGTGACCTGGACCGCTGCCCCGAGCGGCCGAAGGTGGTCAAGGTGGAGCTGAAAGGGCCCGACAGTCACCTGCGGGTCCGGCAGGTCAAGGTGCTGGGCCAGAACGAAGGCGAGAACCTCAGCACGGGTAGGTCCCTCATTTTTGTCTCAGGGGATGAGAGTGTTTACCCCTGTTGTGGAAAGCAATGGAATGGGAAAATGTAGCACTGGTTGAACTTGTTTCCTAGAGTTGATTGCACCAGAAAAATCAACTCTCTGAAAGTCTAGATCTGTGCATTTTATGAATTACAATGATGAGAATAGGAACTGAAGATGTGATATCCTAAATTTGAAATTTGTGGTTGAAATGGTATGACTTGTTCTTTTTTGTGATTGCAAAAGTAGCAATTTTAAATTTAATGTTTTTAAAATTTTTTTTGAGTCTCAATGAGTTATTGGGTTCAGAATTAACACACTGAAGGAACAAAAAGTTGAGTAGGCTTTAGCTAGTTGCTGTGAAGAGGTCTTTATCTAGTGTTATGCTTATTTTTTGCCGTGGATTGTGGAAAAGGAGGTATGGACAAATTTTAGAATGCAGTTGAAACTTGGCGTGTGGATTATTACAGAGGTTTGTCAGGTTCATTGGCAAAGTATTATTTTCTCTAGATACAATGAGCCAGTTCGGTATTTCAAAAAACAAGGTCATTTAGGAACAAAGCACACAAGTGAGGCTGCGTGGGAAAGTGCTGATAAGGCAGGTCTCATGCACGTCCGAATGACCGTGGATGCACTTCATTTTGACCGTTCATTTTTTATACCGATCTGGCTCATGTTTCTGTCACCAATGAAATTGGGTTCTGTTGTAGACAATACTTGCTAACATTGATGTGTCAAATCATGTTAGCAGCTTATGGGTGAAGATTTGTTCTAACATTCAGACATCTTTTCCTTTCCCCCGTGTTTTTCTCTTAGGCCCCCAGCAGTCAGCTCAGGCCCTGCAGCAGAAGAACTGCGAGGCAGAGACGCTGCGTGTCTTCAGGCTGCTGACGTCCCAGGTCTTTGGCAAGCTGCTCAGCGACGAGGAGTCAGGAGATGACAGGATGGAGGAGAACGGCGAGAAACAAGACGACAATAGCTCGGTGAGAAAGTGGCCCCTAGAATCACTCTAAAAAAGAAAGATTTTTTTTAACTGCGCGCTCAAAGATTGCTCACAGACACGTTGTGTGCTTAGAAGAGCGTCAATGTTCAAATTGTTGTTGGTTGGTTTGTGTTTTGTAAATGTTTATCATGCCACAATGTTGGTCTGGCACCAAGGGCTTGAGAATTGTCACAGCAAGGACATGTATCTAGTGTGCCAGTGATTGGGATAAAGTTGGTATTTAGGAAGAGTCGTAAGATTTTGGGTGAAGTTTTGTTTCAATCACCGAGATGAGTCCATGTTTAATTTCAGGATATTGGTGATCCAGATCTCAGGGAACATATGGTAGGCATTCTCTTCAGCAGAAGTAAGCTTACCAATCTACAGAAACAGGTAAAGTAATGTCCATCTTTCATTGGCTGCTTTGTGGAAAAAGTGAAAAAAGAACTGTTTGCTTTGTTTCAGTTTGTTGTTGAATGCCTGGCGGTTATAACCTTAGTTGTGATGTATACTTGGACCTTGGTTTTTAAAAGGAAATAACATCAAAAGCATTCTGGAGTTGCTTTGACTCGAATCTAACTTTGAAGTATATCAGCTGTCTTGGAGGTCTCAGAAGGTTTTCTGAAAAGGTCTTGATTACAGAGCTACAGTGTAGGAGAGGTTGGAGTGACTCTGAATTTTTCTTTGGCTTCACTGTCAGGTCTGCTCCCACATTGTGCAAGCCATCCGCAAGGAGACGGCCAAGATGCGGGAGGAGTGGGAGGCCAGTCTTGCCAGCAGCAAGACCGCCGCGTCAGCATCAATAGGGGCGGCAGCAGGAGCAGCAGCTGCAGCTGCAGCAGCCACTGCTGTCCTGCTCAGCCCTGGTGAGCGGGAGGACCGGCCCCAGACCTCCTTCTTGTCGGCCGCCGACGCCTACTGCTTCGAGCTGCTGTCCATGGTGCTGGCGCTGAGTGGATCCAGCGTGGGGCGGGTCTACGTGGCGCAGCAGGCAGCACTGCTTCAGGACCTGCTGGCGCTGCTGCACACCGGCACCCCCAGGGTTCAGAGACAGGTGGGTGGGACCAGGCCTGAGATTTTTTCACAGCTTTTGCTCCACGTTCCCCCTCCCAGATTTCAGAGATATCTAATCAATGTGCACATTAAAAACCCAAGAGCAAGATCAATATATTCACAGCTATTTGGGAGAAGATTTTGTACCTTATTAGCCCTGAAGCCCTGAAAAGTACCAGGATTTTTTGTCGGCTGGGTGCTTTGTGGAGTTTTCCTTCATCCCCCAATCTCTCCCTGTCGGATGATGTTGAGTTTGGCTTTGTTGGTCAGCTGGTGTGGGTCCATGTGTACTTGATGAATTTGGCGAAGCAGTTGTCACAAAGGATTTATTGTGCAATGCCATACAGAGCATGCTTGAGGCCTTATTTGACACCTTATGATTAACCCAGTTGCTGTTTGTGAATTCGACTTCAGGAGGACTGGTGGCCTTTTTAAGTGTTACTGTTGACATTACTGCCTCATGAATTTTTTATGCTTTTTATGTTTATTGCAGAGGAGACAATAATGTAGCCTGTTGGTTTTTATGAGATGTTGATTATTAACCACTTCGGACCGGGGCATTTTTCAATGTTGAGGATGCTGGGCCGGCATGACTATCATTTTTTCCGTTTTCAAAATCTTTCAACAATTCATCATTCCATTTAACAGTCGTTTATGGCCGCACGGAGTAATCTTCAGGCACTACTCTAAGTTGACAGGTGACCTTCATTGACGCCCGAATATTTCAGCCAGGCCTGCAGCCTTGTAAACAGAGCCCAGATTGTGCAGTGTTATACAACTGTCTTTTGTTAACGAACCTGGCTCAGTGCACTGCTGACCTCTTTTCAACAGGGGCCAGATTAGCATGCAGCGGTGCTGTGTGGCTCATCGCTGCGGTAGTGGAGAGTTTTTGTCCCCGGTGGTAATCCGCTTGCTCTAAATACCCCAAACCCTGGTATACGGTTTCAAAATAACGCTGGATTATCACCACTTTTGAGAGTGAAAAATGCCGGTCATGCCCAGCAGCCTGGTCTTTTGTACGGAGTACGGTCTTTTGTTACAGGGCCCTGTTTCCTTTGTCCGAGTTCGGAGACCCCGGCCACACATATAAACCATACGGCTCCGATCCCGGAGTCCCCGGCTGGTAGTGGTTAAAATAGCACATTCATGATAACCACAAGCATGGTTTGTAAACTAGTAATTTGTGGTACAGAAAAGATATGGCCATTTTGCATACTTTCCTCTATGGAAGTCAAACACTCTGCTGTTGTTGATCCTTTCGGCCTTTTGTAAGATTGTCTATTTTTCTGTTATTGTAAGTTTTCTAGGTTCACCTGTTATCACCTTGACCCCTTGACAGGTTACCTCCATCATACGTCGCCTCTTGCCTGAGATCCCCCCGGCCCACTTTGCCAAGCTGACGGGTGTCACGGCCCTGCCCCCGGCCGACCTCAGCATCCTGACCCAGTCCACGGGTGACAAGCCAACGGAGCCCTTCACAGAGGAAGGGACGGTGGGCATCCTGGATATCTTCCTGGCCTGCATTGCCAAGACCCTGACAGTCCAGACCAAGGTCAAGGGGGCGGCGGGGGGACAGATCCCGGGGCTGACCAGCAGCAGCAGTAGCGGCGGGGTCAGTGGTGGGAGCAGCAGCGCCAAGGGCACCCATTCCCTAACCCTCTCCAGGCTGCAGCAGCAGCTCGCGGCTGCTTCAACAGCCATCGAGGAGAGCCCCTCTAAGAGATCCAGCAAGGGTCGGTGGTGGATGAGAGGCAGCATGTCGCTCAACATCGCGGAGAGGGTGATTGGGCTGATCAAAGACATGTCAGTGGTGAGTCGGCTTGTCAGTGTCTGAGCTAGTTAGAGTTGGAAATCAACTCAGGAAGATGGAATTGGAAAATGTGCTCACCTTCACTTAGCAATGTGATGTTATCGCTTATCAATTCAGTTTAGAGTTTCTATCAGGGAAAACTCCATTTTGATAGGCTTGAGTCACTGATCAACTTTGCCCCCTTTAAACACTTTAAATGGTATATTGCAATGATTGAAATTAAGATTAGATGAACACTCTTTGGTCCAGTGTGATGTAGAAAGGTCAAAATTTATGTTTCAAATTCAACCCTTATATGGACTACCATTCCTCAATTTGCAGTGTTGTAGAATGCCTAGAAAATGTTTTAAAAACTGATCAAATTCTGTGAAAATGTCTTACAAAATGTCCACAAACCTCTCTCTTTTAAAACCTTTTTAGCTTGATGTGTATCAACCGGCCTTTAAAAAGCCTTAGTTTTTCATGTTGTTCCATATTGTTGCCAACCGTAATAGTTCTCTGGGGAAAAAACTGTCAAAGAAAATGGATGTTCGTGACAGTGATGGGCATTTCAGCTCTGACAGCTTTGGCTGCCACGGTCACCAAAGGGACTAACATGTGGTGGTTCTACTTCGTGCTGTCCATAGGGCAAACTCTCAGAGGCATGGGCTACAGTGACTAAGGGAGCCATAGCTGAGGCAGTGCTGTCATTGACTAAGCTGGACGAGACTAGGAGGCAGCCAGCGGAATGCATCAAGACGCACACGGTTAGTCTACTGACTCTCTGCTGTACAATCTGTGTACCACAGCATGACTATGAACAGCAAGGAAGGCCTGACGCATTGATTCAGGCGGGATAGATCTGCACCGCTGAAGGCTTTGAGACTATTTGGGACAGGCCGTCTTGAACTTCTCACACCTGTAGATTTCCTACAAGTTGATGAGTAGCAGAGGTCCTGCATCATCAAATGAGTAGAACTGGTCTGTGATAGTGATGGCATTAAACTGTCTCGGTACTTTGAATATCAGGACTGTGTTTTCATTCCCAACACTGATTCTAGTTTTGTTTGTTTCATCAGTTGTGGCTGTCGTTGGCGTCCTTGTGCGTCTTGGAGACGGAGCATGTTGAGAGGCTTTCGTCCAGCCAGTGGGGTCACAGCAAGGAGGCAGGGGCAATTAAGCAAAAGGTATGCCGTTGAGTTTGATATTATCCATGCTGGAAGTGCCTCTGTCAGGGAAGTTTCATCTTTCAACGTGAGAGTGTTGTATTGTTGGTTCAAGGGCTTGTTAAAAAGGGGTAGATGAAGAGAACAATGACTGATCTCAGGTTGGCTACCTCTTTGATAGACATAGTTGATTCTTCCTAAGGGGAATCTGTCAAGACTTCATTTAGTGATACATTACTTTGAATACAGAGAAACTCACAAAGGGACAAACCTGAGACATGAAGTCCTTGATTGACAAAATACAGAGAGCAAGTTCCCTGCATGAAAGCTGCAACTTGATTGAACCGTTTACTTTGAGAGTATGGCCAAAGAGATTTGGATTCTCTGTGAGGGGAACTGATTGAGACAAGAGTTGAGGACTTTATTAAAGGTGCACATTTTCATGTGTTGAAGTTGAGATTGATTTCTTCTAATCTGTTTGTCTCTAATGCCAGCCGACCTGTGATAACCACGACGATGGGGAGACCCCAGCCATCATCCTTTGCAATGAGTGTGGCAACCTCTGTGCGGAGTGTGACAAGATCCTGCACCTGCATCGCAGAACCAGATCACATCAGCGTAAGGTATGGGAGTCGGAATTAAGAAAGGGCATCCTCAGCTTAAAGGCTGATCTATACTTCAGGCAAATGCAAAAGCAAAAAGGAATTGCAGGGTGTAAAGCATCCAATCTTATAGTTCAGTGCTCCCAATTCACTGTATGAGTTCCAGGCCACGTTGGAGTCTTCTAAGATTTGACGGATGTCCTGTTTGTTTGTCACTATCTGTTTGTTTGCTGTTGTTGTATTAGATCCTCTTGTTGTCTTCCTCGCAGGTCTTCAAGGAGGAGGAAGAGGCCATCAAGGTGGACCTTCACGAGGGATGTGGTCGTAGCAAGCTCTTCTGGGTCATGACCCTGGCGGACTCCAAGACACTCAAGGCCATGGTGGAGTTCAAAGAGGCTGCCTCAGGTAGGCATGGCTTCTCCTAACCCCTCTCTTTTATACGTTTCCCTGCATTGTGTCGATCACAAAGAACTGTGCATGAGAAAGATGGGATGCATTGAGCACGTTTGAGGAGGGAATATTCAAATGTTGCTGGCCTTAGTGGTTAGTGTGATGGAGAGCTACAATATTCATGGTCGTTTTTATTGTGGAGTTTTCGGAGTCTAAAATGTATGAAGTTTTAAGTGAGTAAACTGAATATATTTGTTTCTCTTGGATGACTGTGTGCCACCAGTTTATACGTCCCAATTTATTGATGGCTTGAGAAGGGCAAATTATGGTGTGGGGCCTTGCTTATGGACATAACAAAGAGTGAGCCCTTCAGATTCACCATCCAAGTAAAAATGAATGTTGCGGTCCTAGGTTTGAAGTGAAGAATGCAAAACTGAACCAAGGGTAACTTGAGGTTTATACTGACATACCTCACAAAACTTTGAGGTCAACCTCAGGTTTCCTTCTAGTTCATTTTGCATACCACCCTGATAGTCTTGTGCACATTGTGAGTCTGACACCTGTCGGCGTTCTGTCCCCAAGGAAATGCAGCGAGCGCAGCGGCGGCTGGCAGTGCTGTGGGTACCTGCCGCTTTTGTGGTGCACTGGCCACTAGTGGCCTGCTGGCAGTGGGAAGTGTCTGCGATGATCCGGACTGCCAGCGGCACGTCCGGAGTGCCTGCTCCAAGACCCTGCCCTGCGGCCACCTGTGCGGAGGAGTGAGCGATGAGGAGTCTTGCCTGCCGTGCCTGCACGGCTGTAGCCGGGACCCCACCCTCAAGCAGGATGCTGACGACATGTGCATGATCTGCTTCACCGAGGCTTTGGCATGTGCCCCTGCTATACAGGTACTCTCTTAGCTGATATCCTTCTTCTTTGAGGAAGGTCTTTATGAGCAGTGGGTGATTTTGATCAGTTGTCCCTGAGAAGTTGACGGCAGATTTTGCTTTAGAAGCAGTTTAAGCAATAATTGAAAACAGAAATAATTACAGACAACATTCAACATCTGTCAGTGTAAGGAACACCTTCAATCCATAATGCAAAACTTGTATCAAACGTTCTCCTATGCGCAGTATTTGTACTAATTTTAATGAGAATTAAGATTTTTCACAGAGCAAGAAATAAAATGAGCAGTGTTTCTGTATTGACATCTGCTGGGTTGGGAGCATTCCCTATTTTGAGATTGCAGAGTGGAACCGGAGCGATTACAAAAGACTTGAGTCTTGTCCTTTGTTTACCTTTCCACCCAATAGCTGGAATGCGGCCACGTTTTCCACAAGCACTGCTGCCGAAATGTCCTGGAGAGACAGTGGGTGGGACCGCGGATCACATTTGGCTTCTCCCTGTGCCCCATCTGCAAGGTGAGTTAGTTGAGACAGATGGTTTATTACGCATGGCATCATTACGTGACTAGATCCAGCAAAATGAGTCTTAAGTACTTGTTCTGAATTTACCTGATTTCTTATGTATTAGGAATAACATAATCCGACTTGCATACTCTACACAACTCTGGCAACTTGTAAGGTGCTTCAAATGCATATTGCTTCAGACTCATATCCAGCTGTTTTTACCAGGTGCACATAAGTTTCCAGAGTTTAGACTTTTGCTAAGCAAATTCACATGTTTAAGAACAGTTTACTTGCATTACAGTTTGGCTGGTTAACAGTTGCTGCTAACATAGACAAATCCAGCGATGCTTCTTTGGACATTTTCGATGGCCCCCTGTAATAAGGGAAAGCATTGTGCTAGGGTTTGTACGGAGAAACTGTTGCAGAAAAGTGGCTTTGTACAATGGTCATCATAGTACTTACTGCTGTTACTGTAGGCTACTGCAAATGACCAGTGGTAGCATTTTCATGGTCACCATATTCACCAGTATTCTTCCATGGAGAAAATTTGTTCTGCTTACTACCCCTGAGGACATCCCAAGCACATGGTCCAAGTGACTTGGACTTGTGATGCATTTTTAATTTTGTGTGTGTGTGTGTGTTTTAGGCTGACATGAAGCACAAGGTCCTCCAAGATGTCCTGGCCCCCATCGTTGACCTCCAGGCCGATGTCAGACGTAAAGCCCTGATGAGAATGGAGTATGAGGGACTGAACAACTGTGAGGCCATCACCACACCGGGAGCCCGCTTCTACAATGACCCCGCTGGCTTTGCCATGAACAGATACGCGTACTACGTCTGCTACAAGTGCAAAAAGGTAGACTGGATGAATTTTTTTTATTTTTAGCTAGCAAATGACTCTCACAAGCATCAACTTGGTGAATTCTGTCTGGGCTTGGCTTAAGACACACTGTGTCTGGTCATGCAACTGTGCTCAGATCAGCTGAATTTCTTGTTTACTTTGAATTTCACATGCCATTTCAAATTAGTTGGTGTCAGAAGTGGGATTTGAAACCATGCCTCTCTTCTGCCTTTGCTGCCTGTCTTTTTAACCACTTCGTGCCGGGGTACGCTGTACCGGAGACGTTGGCTGTATATGCACAGCCGGGGTGCCCGAAATCGGACAAAGGAGCTGGGTCTTGTAACAAAGGACCGTACTTGGAACAAAAGACCGGGCTGCTGGGAATTGCCAACAATTTTTCAGTTGTCAAAAGCGGAGGTAATCCATCATTGTTTTGAAAGAGCATACCACTGTTTGTGGCATTCAGCACGAGCGGATTACAACCGGGGCCAAAAGCGCTCCAGTGCTCCATGGATGAGCAATACAATACCTCTGCACGCTAATCTGGCCGCATTTGAAAAGATGCCAGCAGCACACTGGGTCAGTTCGGGAACAAAATAAAATTACGTACCATCGCACAATCTGGGCTGTCTTTACAAGGCAGCAGGCCTGGCTGAAATACTCGGGCGTCAGATTAGAGTAGCCACCAGATAGTCATTTGTGTGGGTGTAAACGTCCAGTAATTGAAGTTATGAATTTCTGAAGAATTTTGAAAACAGAAAATCTTGAAAATCCCCCAAGAATTCGTCATGCAACTTCAAAATTAAACCTGGCAGCAAGTGGTTAAATTAATCCTGATCGATGGTGTAAATTTGTTCTGGACAGGCTTACTATGGAGGTGAAGCTCGTTGTGACCAGGACCTTGGGGTGCAAGGTGATTATGACCCCACGGAGTTGGTGTGCGGAGCATGCTCAGACGTGTCCAGGGCTCAGGTATGCAAAGTGTGTGATATTTCAGAAAAGTCGCATGCTTGTGAGTTGAAAGGAATTAGTTGAATGTAGTTGCTCAATGCTTACAATTGGCACAAATTACTTCTGTCTGTTTCAGTAAGTTCAGTAAAGGTTTTCTTTAGACATTCAAGGGTGCTTCCTCACCAGTCTTTTTTTCCACCAGTGTGAAGAGACATTGAAAAAAATGATAATTTTTAAACATTGATTTATCTTCTGGTCGGTATCCTGTTCAACAAATAGTTTTTGGTGAAGTTAACTGAGGATCAAACAGTGAAAAATGCAGTATATTCTTTCTTTGTGGTTGTCAGATGTGCCCCAAACATGGGACCGATTTCCTCGAATACAAGTGCCGTTACTGCTGCTCTGTGGCCGTGTTCTTCTGCTTCGGCCGGACGCACTTCTGCAATGCTTGCCACGATGACTTCCAGAGGATCACCAGCATCCCCAAGCCTGATCTGCCCCACTGCCCGGCAGGTAGGAAGCTCTAGGGATAGGACGACAGATGAGATTGTGGGGGATTGGTCAGAAAGATGACCTGGAGGATGGTGCGGGGAGGGTAGATTTGGATGGAAGCAAAGGTTGGCTGGGTTGATGGTTAGGTGGATAACAGATTCAGAAGTGTGTAAATTAGTTATTTTGGGGATAGAAATGGATTTGACATGATTCCATGATAATCGGGTGACTTTGGATAAGGGGAGAGAAGTATTATTGGGTTGATGGGGATTGATTGATTGAGTGCCAGTGGTCGGTGCTGGTATGAAAACTTGACTTGTATGAAAGTTTTGTCTGGAGAATGGTACTGTAACTCTGGTATATTGTTTCATGTGTGTTGTGGGTTAGTTTGGTTGTTGGTGGGGCGCTGGCTTAATGTCCAGAAATATCCTTAAGGTGGGTTGGGACTTAAAGTATGTTGAATATGGATAGCAGCTAAAAGTTAGGTAAATGAATCACACCATGCCTCTTAGAGCTTCAGATATCTAGATGAGTTGGTTAAATGTTGCTGAAGGGTGGCTGTTTTGAACTGTCAGATGTTTGATGCTAGAACACTTTGCAGGTTGTTGAAAATATGCTGTTAGCAACAGGGATTTAATGATAGAGTTTTTCTGAACTTTGCAGGTCCCAGGGCCAAGCAGCTTGAAGGCGATGAGTGCCCGCTTCACGTGGAGCACCCAGTGACAGGAGAAGAGTTCGCACTCGGCTGTGGGGTTTGTCGCAATGCCCACACCTTCTGAATGTCCCTCCCCACAGCCATGGTGTGCAGGATGGCTCACTATACGGACACAGAGGATGCATCGCTCCCAACCATACAGGGGATTGAATGGCAACTGTACGTCCAGAAAAGCTTTCCAATTCTTGTCCTGTTGAGCGCAAACTGAAAGGGCAGGTTAAAATCAAGCTCTGATGACAAAAGTGCTTTGTTCCTTGGCTTGGATTCCTAGAAGGAGGGATCAAATTCAGCCTGGCACACTCGCTGCTGTGTCCACGAGCAAGGCCGCTTGCCACAATTGCACCTTCTGTCTGTCATCAACGAGTGGATGGGTACTTGTGAGTTAAAGGTTTGGGTTGACTCTGACACAGAGCCTGCTTGTAAAAAAGAACCATATATAAAAAAATGCTGCTACCCAACCATTTATGCTTCCTGGAGGTTTGAGGAAGTTTTTTGCAAAGCGGTAATTTGATCAGCAAACAGGAAAGTAATAAATGCTTTAAGATGGCTGTAAAACTGCTGCAGAAATATCATCATTTTATTATTCATCCTAACTTTAGAGAATTGTACATTTAAGGAAACAGTATTTCTTAGCAAAACTGTTCAACATGCTTGACAATGTCCAACTTGCTTTGACGAATTGGTATGTGGGTGTTATTCATTAACCCCTGAGACAGTACAACTCCAGGCTTCCCAAGAGGTGTACCCAGCTGTGAGCAACAAAAGTATTACCAGACTATGGTGTGAGTGGTAGACTGTAGCATAGTCTCCAAACCCTGTACTGTTTGGGTCGCATGAGTCTAGCAGAATTGCCGGGGATTAGCTAATTCTGAAGAAGTCCAGTTGTGTTTCATTTTAAATTCAAATTGCCCAAAATGAAAAATGAAAAGAAAAAAAAAAGAAAAGACTTAGAAGAAACAAGAATAAAAATTGGTAATTTTTTTATTTGCAAATACAGTGAATGTACTTGTAATGCTTATATGCAGTTTATAAAAACCATGTTTTTTTAACATAGGCTTGTCATTTTGTAATAATTTGTTCTGGTAAACAAGATGTGTTACATTTTGCTTACAATGACTTTTATCATCTCGTTTATTAATCTCAGTTTGGAGCACTCGTCCCATGATGGTGAATTCAAATGTGGTATTAGTTTGACACATGCGTTTTACTCAGTTGTGGTTGTTTATTCGGTAAGTCATTCTTTTATACATTGGGTTTGTTTTGGTTCAAGTCAGCATTCATTTCTGGGTAAAGTTGTAGAATAAAAGACAGACCTCCTGTCACAATTTGAATGGCATATGTGGACAGAGAACCAGGTTTTAAAAATGTCAAGAAACACAAGAAAATGTGCAGTCTCGCTGAAGTTTTTGTATGATTTATTTTGCTAATTTTTGTAATGATGTGCAATGCTTAATTAGGTTTTGTTCTTCGGAGATTGTTTTTTCTCCGGTGCCTCTTTTGTGTTGTTTGCTTGAAATAGTTGGAGTTGTTTGTTGAGTTTGTCATAGTCTTAACTCACTCTCGGTGGTGTTGATTGTTTTCGGGTGCACGGAAGTGTGATTTCTTCATGAAGCCAAGGAATCATGCTTGTCAGTGTTCTGCAAAGATTGAAAAGTTAAAAAAGGCTATACATTGCATACTGATAATTTTTTTTTTAATCACCCATTGAACAGGGTTTCTCACATTGTATCAGGAATCTTCAAATTGGTGATGAATACACCAGCTATGAAAGCAGCAATATGTTTTAGAATCATTGTTACCTGTGTTGATGCCGCTTTAATTTCAGTGCTTGAGTTGTTGGTTTATTTACAAAAGTACAGATTAGACAGACTTAAGACCGTTTATACTGTTTGTTAAATTATGCCTTCAAAAAATAAAACTTATTTGCTTCTCATGATATCTAAACTAATTTGTATGAACTTTTTGTTACTTCACAGACAATTTCTTTGTGTTGATCTATTTTTTCCCAGAACTCAATCTCCTTGTTTTGTGCAGAAGTATACTCGGTCCTAAATCAGGATGACATGAATATTTGAATCTGAATTGAAGTACCAATCAAAGACATTGTAGTATATATCAAGGGGGTAAGATCATCTTTCTATTAAAATGATGTATGAATATGTACCATGGAAGAAAATGTAAAAGAATGAGAGTAGTATTGTGGTGAGAAATTGTGCGATTGTTATCTATGAAACAAATATATTGTTAACTGTTTTTGTACTTTAATTGTAAGGACTTCAGGCAAAAATCTTTAGAGATATTTACTGTAGAAACATAGAAAGTCAAACCATACTTAAATTGTTTATCTAGTGATCTTCAAATTAAGGTACCTTCAAATGAGGAGTATTGTCATTTTTTCAGTACAAATAATTTTGTTCTTTGAAATCTATTTATGTACATAATCCACATCGATTATCTGAGAGAGACCAATTTTGAAGATATGGATATCTGTCCAAGAGTATATTGGCTAAAATTGATTACCCTGTTTATGTGTAGTTGTAGTCAAAAAGTTGCCTTATCATACAAGTCCTTGCTTTTCCTGCGCCCCCCCTCGACCTATGTACCTGTAAAGTACAAATTTACACCATGGATGGTGTGCAGCATTTTTGTGTAGTTGAGCTGAGCTAATGTGTCTAGACATCATTAAAGAAAATAACATTTAATCACTGAAAATATTTTCCATACTTTGGTTTGTAGTGATTGCAACTCACTTTGTGTTAAAAGCACCACAAAGCTGATAGAAGTGAAACTATTAGCAATTTTACGCCCTCCCATAGTACACTGGTGTAATCGTTATATTCTGTGGTGTCCATGCAAGTAACCTGATTGGTGTATGTGGTGAGCGTGACTTTTGGTTGTAAGATTTATTGACACCTGATCGAAATGGATGAGTAATGTTGTAATAAGCAATGTCAGAAAAAATGTAAATATACACAATAAACAACATGATGAACATGTTGAACAGAATACCACGTTTTTTGTTTTATCATTATGTGTGAACAGTTGTTTTGAATTAAACAGGAAGCATAATATATCTTATTAGTTTGAACTTGGAAGGGGTGAAAATTTCAGACAATATGGGCAAGATAAGCCTTGGTTAGAACTCGAGAAAACCCATCACCCAAAAAATTAATTTAAAACAAAAAGAGCAATAACAACTAAATCAAAACAAGAAGTAACCGCCCCCATAAAAAACAGAACTACGAAAAAGAAAGAAATGAGTCGAGTTGGTGTTTGGTTTTTCACTGGAATACGCGCCCGTAGTAGAAGACGGTACAAAATCAGACAGAGACAGAGGCTCTCTGGAAGAGGTTGACCTCCCGTGATTCAATGGAAATTTAAGACTGGCTTCAAGATCTTTTTTTTTCCTTTTCAGTTTGTAGGGGATAACTTGCCAGTTAACACCCCCAAAATAGCAGTAAAATTATGCCCTCAGCTCTGAATGTAGCCGCCCGCCTCTATGCAAAATAGCCCACAGGTTGGAGGCTTTTCTGTGAACAAAATTTACAAAACATTCCTCTAGTTGAAAGCCAAAAGTTCCAAATTTGTGATTTAAAGAAGCATGTCTTCGGTTAGTCATGATTATAGCACCTTTTTTGTAAATGACCCAATGGGTTCACAAATATTCGAATTCATGACTGTACGTACGCGTAAGTTAGCCAATTAGTGGAATGCATCATGCGCATTGATCTCCAGTACAGTCTACATGACTTTGGTGGAGTACACATTCTGGCTCTGTTGGTTTGCCATATTTCAACGTACTCGAACAAACATACATTTCCGCCATTTTTTAAAAAAGAAATGTGCACGTTCACGTTGCCCAAGATTGTTTTCCAGTGATTTGCGAGTACTTTTGCCACTCAAATTTACTCAAATGCAGTTCTGTACAGTACTCCAACAACTGATACAACCTTGAGGTATGTAAATTTTTCCTTGCCTGGTGTTGTGTTGTCTTACTTAAGGTGAATCGTGCAATGGCCCAGTTTTCGGACGGCGCACGTGGTCATTCCCATTTGGTTGCGCCTACTCTAGCCCCAGACTGGGGTCAGTCTACCCCCAGAACTGTAGGGTCCGACGTCCGCCCCTCTCCCCCACGAACCCCACAGAAAGTGAGCCTTTTTCGCCATAGGCTCTGCATGAAGTTTAACATGGTACGAACAGGGATTTTATTATTCTTGTTGTATACCCATAAAAAATGCTGCTCCATTTCCCCCAAGAGTTCTATGTAAGATAGGCCAGGTTGGACGATGTCTGTCACATCTAGGCCTACATTCATATGACATTGCATTGCGACTAACGTTTAAGAGTTTCGCAGAATTTCCTGCAAAATACATTGTTCGCAGGCATATTTAGTAATTTCAACACAGCATTTATTTATGGAATTCAGGATAGGCCTACATGTACAAGGTGCTTGTCAATGACATTTTGAGGTGTCTTCGTCAGGTAAAAATGTGAGAAAAACTGTTTAAAAATATTTCGCATTGTACGAGGACTTTCATACCGTGGACGTTAGTCGCAATGCAATGTAAACGTCATCAACCTGGGCTATAGGCCCCTGTACATGTAGCTTAATGTATATACACTGTACCAGGGCTTGCCCTTTATTTTTGCCTGACAGTAGCCCGCTGGGCTAGTAAATTGTGATTTTTACTAGCCTGCAGAGATTTTTACCAACCCATGAAATGTGTGAAAAAAACAATTAAATTAGGTTTTTTACTTGAGAAAGTTGGTCCACCAAGACGTTTCTTAATATCACCCCATGCTATCACATGGGGTGATCGTGGTTCATGGGTAGACTGGTTCCCGTTCCCTACTCAATCACCCGGCATGATTGTCCAATGAGGGGCTTGCGATCAGTGGTACAACGAGGTCACTTATGAACCGGATTGCACCAGTCTATGGATGCAGTATCGGTTTTTGGTATCTGGTTCCCAGTACGAATTGTATGTTAATTATATTGGTCATGTATAGAGGTCACTGACTACTAGAGAAACTATCGTCGATGCGTTGATGATAGGTACTAGGTACAATGTACTTGTAGTCCCAGCACACAATACGGGATTCCAGGTGCGAGTGAGAAGCGATATTTATTTGATTCCAATAAAATAAAGTAAAATAAATGACAGACAAAAGGTAAAGATTTGAAATTTGAAGGTAAAGATTTTAATCACATCAGAAAAACATGGAACGTGTACATATTGTAACTAGCCTGCCGAAAGACTGAGGGAAGTGTTTTGACTTGCCTATGAATGTTTTCACTCACATTTGGCTAGTAGGTGACCGCTAAGGGGAAACCCTGTATACCATGCCGTTTTCCAAAAAAAGGTGCAAATATTTCCCGAACTTTGTCCGAAAGTCATGCATTTCACTTGTGTATACTTGCGAAGACGAGCTACGACCAAATGGTTGACTACAGCTGTGATCGATACACCAGACATGGAACTTGGCTGCAGCCACTTTCTGTGTCCTGTTAAACGTCATGCAGAGCCTATGGCGAAAAAGGGTCATTTTCTGTGGGGTTTGTGGGAGCGGGGTGGACGTTGGACCCCACAGTTCTGGAGGTAGACTGGCCCCAGTCTACTGTACTGGACTCCCTCAGTTTCAGTTCAGTTCAGTTCACTTTTGATATTTTCAACATAATATTACTCCATAGAAACAGTTTCACAAAGTGTATTGTGTATATATACCGTATGTCCTGGGCCCCACAATGGTCAATCCAAAAAGTGGAGACTCCTCGAAAATGCCTCCAAAGAAATCCCTTTTTCGTGTATGGATCACTCACAAGTACATGTATGTTAGTTACGATCAAGCGCTAGTTTTATTGGGCCTCCAGTCGCTTTACCACAGACGGACAAGTTTGTGTGAAGAATTGCTCTTAAGGCCTATATAAGTCTGATAAATTCAGTCAGTGGTTCCCTACATCAAATTGAGTCACGGGATGGCCCTCAGATCTTCCCGAGTTATTGATGAACATAGCAGCGCAACTAACAGATTTTATAACAGCCTTGTACCATATTTTGGACGAAATTTAAACCATTAACCTAGACTGGTGGACATATTCTTAATGTTCGTTTGGTTTTTTATCATATAAAAACATATATAATATTCATATGAATATTGTGTGTGCTTTTAAATATGAACACCAGGTCCAATTGCAACTCAATGAGCAATTAACTTGCATCTAGTAACTAATATTTGTCTTTCATGATTTTCATGAAGTATTGAGTTAGGCAAATGGAATGGTGGGAAATTTTAAATTTAAAACTCTTAAATTTTTATCCCCTTTTTCTTAAGTTAAGTGTAAGATTTGTCTTTCCTTAAATACATTTAAAATATGTATTTTTAAAAAAAATGTTAATCTAGTATTATACCTGTATGTATCCACCGTACAATTTAGCCTATTGGCTACAAAACGAGATGGAAATAAACCAGTAATAGTAATAAACTCACCACATCAACCAACAAATGTATTACTTTTAATGGGGCGATTTCAAGTTTGTAGAAGTCTGTGAAATTTTAGTTTTGATTTGGGCCATTCGTTTACTACAGTGATTAACTCCAGATAGTTGACCAATGCCAAACACAGTCGGAATCTGCTTGGTCTGGGAACCAGACAACGTGTACACGTACAAGCTGTAAAATGACACCTCTTGCCTGCTGATCCAGGCGATTTGAATATGAACCCATTAGATCTGGTCATTCTCCTAATCCTTTCTTCACATCAACTAACACCTTCCCTGTTCTCTCTCTGTCTCTCACTGGTATTTTCCCCAGAGTAAAAAAGTGATTAGATGTATACGACTTTTCTTTTTACTCCAGTATGAGCCACTTACATGTACATCATTGAGGCACCTACTACCACAGACTGGAGAAATAGCCATGGCATGTTAGCTTCTTTTGTGATAGTGTTCTGCAGTTGATCAGCATCACAGAACCAGCTTTGTAAAGGTGAGATTGGCAGATTGTCACCCCACATACTGTATCAAGTGCCATTAGAGTTTCCCTTCAAGTTAACTTGCCTTTCAACTTAGTTAACTTTGAAACCACCTCTTGACTTGTGGTAAATTACATTGTGAAATGAAAGAAGTGTTTTGTTTTTATAGGTCAAGGCCTGTCGCCCAAACTATTTTAGCTGTGCCCTCACTACAGTAAACCTGTTCAGTACAGCTGTGCCTGAGCTGGAAAGCTGTAAATCTTGTCACCAAATACATACATGTATGTCCCACAAGGGTAATAATTTTAGCCAATCTATCTCAGTTGATATTTTTTCATTTACCGTTAGTAATCTTTTTACCTTCCTTTCGATACATGCACAGAACTCTTGCCAAGTGTTGATGTTCATGAATCAACATTCAAGAAAGAAGAATTCTTCAGCGACACTGGAGGAGTCACTGCAGGCCAATACAAGTTGCTGAAGGTCACTACAAGTTGCTGAAGGCCACTACAAGTTGCTGAAGGTCACTACAAGTTGCTGAAGGTCACTACAAGTTGCTGATCGTCTCTACAAGTTGCTGAAGGTCACTACAAGTTGCTGGAGGTCACCACAAGTTGCTGAAGGTCACTACAAGTTGCTGAAGGTCACTACAAGTTGCCGAAGGTCACTACAAGTTGCTGAAGGTCACTACACGTTGCTGAAGCTCACTGTTGGTCCAAACTGTCACCTGACCAAACAGATGTGCATAACAGCTCCCCCAGTGTGGATTTCTTGATGTACCGATGCTGATTTGATGATGTGGGCTATGGACATTTGGATTTCTTCACCAGCATTGCCATTCCACAGCGTGGACGTTGAGTAGTATGAACATGCACAGTTAGAGCAGAACTATATAGGGAATACCCTCAGACCCCCTTAGGTCCAACTCACTGGTACATGTACATACAGTATTGCTTGGGCCCAGGAAACAGTCGTTTGTTGCCTGCAGTTCCATCCCTCTTTTGCTGCCAGTGACAGGACACTCAGAAGTAGATATGATGAAAGAATCAACTTGACTTTGGCAGATCGTGTTTTAAGTTTGGTGTAATTGATGCCAGTTTCTCACGGAGGAGTTTCAGCTTTTACAATGAATGTTGTGACACGTGCTTGTTTGTGCATTCATGTATGTGCCTGATTCGGCTCGCCTTGTGATGTCTCTATCATGATGCATCTACCAAATTGGATAATGTAAGAGCCATCCACACTACGGGGGAGAATGCAATGTCAGCCTTAGATCAACCCCTTCTTGTCTGAGATTGAGCAAGATGGAGAAGCACGCACTCCCTGAGACCTTGAGACCAATCCATCAAGCACAGTAACATCCTTGCATAAGGATTTTGTTGCACAGTTTGTCTGATGTTAACTCTCACAGGATGTATTGAGTGGTTTATGCAGGTCACCTACATGTACCTGTAAGTGACTGTGGAGATGACCTCAGTTTTGAACACATCTCCTCTGCCCATCTCCCCTCTGCTAATGGCTATGATGCATTCCAAGCTGGATTGAGAGAGACCAAGTTTGTCGATGAGCCCTTTCAGACATTGGTTTGATGAATGATCAATACCATGACTTGCTTCAAGGAAGGAACAAAGTGTGTTTGGGAGATGCAACAGTTGCTAAGGAGATGCTTGGGATGCGTGCTGCCACAGCCTACTGGGATGTGATGACATGAATGCCATAAATGAACTGACTCTTGGCAATTTGAGGCATATACTGCCATGGACAATCAAACACAGCATGGAACTTGAACTCTTAGAATATGTCAAAGAGCACTTGACCTCTCCTGTCTTGAGTGTCTTTAGGATCACTGAAGGTTTTCTTGGTAGACATAATCATCCTTGGGTAGGCCTACATGTACTCTAACGCAGGTGTTTGAAGGATGATCCTTACAATTTGGCCAAAGCCTTTAAGTCGTTCTTTCCTAGTTAATGAGCACAATGTAATCGTGAGCTGAGACAAAGTGATACGTCAGAGTGACTCGAAATTGAATTCAGACTGTCTTGCAGACTTTTTCGTTGCAAAATGGGTTAAAAAATGAAAATGGTCCCAAAGTTTCAGGGCAGCCAAGGGCAGGAGAGGTGGAGTATTAGACACAGCTTGAGATGGAAAGACATTCACTTGAAAGGCAGTCAACAATTTCCTTGAAGACTTTCAATTATTTTCTTTCTTCTTTCTTATACCAGAATTCTAATTCGGCTCCACAGCTTTGTCCTTTTCTGTAAAATATGTTGAGGACAGTACCCTCTTAATCACTTGAAAAAAAATTGAGAGTTTCTGTTGATGTTGATCAAATGTAAGTGCTCTAAACTTAAAAGAATGATTGATGTAATTGTTGACTGCCTGAAGGTGTTGTCAAAATGATACCTTAATATCAAGTCATCATCAAGGTAACTGGGCTCCTACAAAAGCCAGCTTGTTACTTCAGGGGAGTTTTGCTTTGGTTTGCATGGTTCCAACCAGCACATGTGATCTCCCATTTTTAAACAAATTATTATTAGTTGTATTCTACTTTCTTTTCAATTATCATCCTGAATCAGATTGAAATCAGTACCGCACCACTTGGACTTTCCTCACTCTGACTTCCATCACAGATCTAAGAAATCTCAATCTGAGAAATTTCCGCAGCAATGTCATCAATTTACACAATGTTATAGAATAATATTTATTGCTTGGCGATGTTCTTTGGCATCAAGCCAAAAATGTTTTTTGTGGGAGCCGGTTACATTGAGCAAAAGATAGTTGGAGGTGATTTTAACAATGCCTGTAAGGTAATACTTTCATTGGGTACAAGATTGGTCATTGGTCACTGAAGCGTATTTTTAAATTAGTCTCCGTGTATCCAATGCAGATAGAAACAATACTTGTTTTATTTTGCACTTTCCTTGGCTGTACCAGTAGTGCAAAATACTGGAGCTTGATATTAACATACACGAGGAGAGTAAGAATCCCCCAGAACTTGACCAAACTGAAAATCTACTAGAACTAATCTGAAGCGTGGCATACAAACAAACAAAAAGACAACTTTTTGCCAAGCTTTGTCACCATATTCGACAAACATCAAGGAAGGGAGACTTTATTTTGTTAATTGTATTTGTTTTTGCAAGTAGGAAGACTTTAACAAACTGCCATTTTTCATTTCTACTGATTCAGATTTCCTTTTTTGGGAGGAGGGAGGAGAGTTTCAAAAGCATCTCTTTTTTTTTTAGAGTATTCATGACTCATAAACTTATGGAATTGTTTCAGTATGAAATGTACAATTTTTGAATTACTAAGTCAAACAAAATCTAAACAAAAATTTGTTTTTGTTTTCACTTGGTTCATTTTTCAAGGTTACTCTTGATCACATTATCACAGTATTTTATCCTTTTTTCGTCCAGTGGTGCATCTGATACTAAATGTTAGTCTCCCCTTTTACCTGACCAATCTTGTGCCCAACATATTACGTTTGTCTCGTATAATCAGCACCAGCATGTACCTCAAACATAAAAACATCCATTTAGTCTGACTCTTAATTGCCATTTTTGAGGAAAAAGTCACTCAATACCACAAATTTCTTCAGAATTCCAAATTCAAACTGTCAGTTAATGCATGTATATTCCTGTTTAGAGATTTTTGGCTAGAAGTCCGAAGGTTAGAGTGGATGTACATGCCAGTACATGGAGGCCTATTTCTTTCACAGGGGCATCATGGAGAATACCAAAATCTTAATTACTCTCCCCAATTAATCGCTGCCAAAGATATGATTGCCTGTCTCTATCTCTGGTGCTGATTGTACGATTTATGCCATCATAAACAACCCAATTCATGTAACAATGTATAACAATCTATTACTTCATGTTTCACCTACAGGCATTCCATCCTAAAATCACTCGAAGCCCAATGCATGCAGGCCCCCCCTGCTGCACGCCCGGGTGGTGTTCCCCGCCCTGCAGGCACCGACAGGCCTGGTGAGTCACCCCTGCTGTCTGTCATCGGCTGGTGGTTGGCTGTTCTTTGTGTGTGCGCCTTCTTCCTGCTTCTTGTTGTCTGGGCAATCATGGATACCTCAGTTGACTGCAATAGATAAGGATCACTTGTGCTCTTACAGTTGGCTTGCTTTCCTTCAAAGGAGCTGGCATCGAGGCTGCTTGTACGATGTGTTACCATGGCAACCAATGAATCCATCCTGCACTCTTAGGGTTGCGAATTGAGGGATAACTCTTACACCTACTCTTGATCCGACGCCCACAACTTCAGATGTCCACAGTTGCATCGTGTTTTGAGCCAGACAGAGGAGATGTTTACCCACGCTAACTTTTTGTGAGTTATCTCTGATGTTTCTCAGTGTTGTGAATTTTGGGACAAGTGTCGTAACTCCTGTTCATGTTGATAACTTCCTTGTGCAACTCCTAGATTGATCTGCATTGTATTGTGTTACCATGTTCCCCCAAAAAAACGTCTCAAAGAGAGAGCATTAACAAAATTAATAATCATTAACAAAAAGAAAAAGGTGTGGTAGTTTTACTTTCCGTGCCAGAAATTCGCTCTGATTTATCTTTGAGCCATGTAACTGCCACTGACATAAACTCATGAAAACCAACCATTCTGCTTTTGGAAGCACATGTTCTCTATATAAATCCTTTGTAAAATATTCACTCATAAAATGGTTCTTGTAACTGCAAAAAATACTGCATTCTTAATCTCAAAGCCAGTATCCAAAAAGAGTCCTGCTGCCATGGAGATACTCTGATTTGTATTCCCAAAAAGCCAAAACTTTATCTTTACACCTATTCCTGATTGAGAAGCCGTTGTAAACTGAAAGTTCATCTAAACAATTTGAATTGAAAATGAAATATCCTGCTCATTTAAAAAAAAAATCTACAAGATTCTGTAGTATCAAAACAGGAACAGCAAGGCAAAAGAAAAGAAAGAAAGGCCAAACTCTTGAATTTACAAGGAGAAGTCGTGCAGAGATTGGGAACCATACTGCCTCCTTGCCAGATGATGGATGCGGTGGACAAGATGCCCTCTGCATCCTGACAAGAAGCTGTGGTGTCAGACACGGGGAGCCAGTCCTGCCTAAAGGCATCCATGGTAAGCTTAATTGGAGTTTGGAGGATCAATTCATGCACTGATTGACAAGGTTGTACATCCTCACATCTTGCCCATTGAACCCAAAGTCCCAAATTGTGTGTCTCATGGCTAGGAGTCATGCTGCCTGTATGTCTGTGTAATAAGATCCAATGGCTTTGTGCATGTAGTCTTCAGTCTTTGGCAATACTGTGTGATGAGGGCCCATTTACACTGACGAGTGGCAACAGAAACGTGGTTTGTTATGCAATGACATACGTTTCCAGAAAATCCATACGTTATGCAGATGGTTACATCGGTGACTTCCAACAATTCCAGTGGTTCCCATACCAAGAATTGAGGGCACAGTGAGTGTATGTCCACTCTCGCCCAGCAACTGATTGGCCAGTCTGTGATGTCATACCTAACAAGTCCACTGATTGGCCAGAACCTGTTTTTTCAGCACAAAGATCATTCAGGTTTCTGAATTCAGCAGTCTGTCATCCTCTTGTACAATTTGTCTGCTCTCAGTGTAAACAGTCTCATAGGAAACCAGTGTAGGCCTATATATTGTTACAACATGGAATCCTGCCACCACTTGTCTGTGTAAATGGGCCCTTAGAAAGGAAAAGACTACCTGAAAGATGACCTGAGTTGTAGGGAAATTCTTGATGTAGGTATTGACAGTGAAATTTGGTGAAAGTGCTGGCTTTTAATACCATATATTGCTACACTTGAAATCTGCTCTGAGTTGTCTTTCAGTGACAGTGTCACTCTGGAATATGGAACTCAAAAGTTGTTCCCTCGTAGCTTGTTTTCCAAACATCTGGAAACTAACCACATGTAAAATCAAGCCATTGGCAGTGCTCTGAGAAGTCATGTTTGTGACTTGCTACATCCAAAGACAAACCTGATTGTCAGGACTGAGAGAAACAGCCTGTATCTAGCTGCCGTCATTAATGAAAAAGGCATCACATCGAATGATACAAGGCACATCAATGGATAAAACTCCCACCTGTGTCAGAGTTGCAGTGATCATGAGTGCTTGAATGCAGCACAGTGTAGTGTGATAGCACATTGTAATGCCGTCTGCACCTGAGCCACAGTTGTTCCAAATACAATTTGCTAGAACCTGGAGTGCATATGTGCCATAGTGGATGCCAAGTATTGATATTCACATGCTTTGCTGTGTAGCAGAAGCGAATAAGAAATCCCTGATTCTGTGACGGTCATTTCATTTACTGTAAGTGTATATCAGTCACAGGTAAAGCAAGGCAAACCTTACATGCCAGCAGATTCACAAGATCTTGTCATATGGTGTCATCCTACCTCAACTGTAGTACGTTGTTTAAGTCTTGAGTCATCTTTCAGGTCCATAAATAGCTTGGTTTACTTGGCCCAAACGATAAACTGTTTTTTTAGTAACACGCAACATGTCCCAAACAGTTCTTCACCTAAATGTCAAATCTTCAAAGTGTGATCATTAAAAAAAAATAAAAAAAAAATTATAGTCCACATGCAGATGATGCAAATTGAAATTATTTCAGAAAACAAAAGCAGCAGAACAGTTTGTTTTTGTAGATTGACATTTGCCCAGTGTGGGGTGCAGATCATAAAATGAAACAAGTTTGGCTAAATGATTGTGATAGTCAACCATTGATAAAGTATCCTGTGAAAATGTCAGTTAAGTTCAAAACTGAACTTCTGCAAATGAAACAAAAAATGAATAAAATGTATTTGATTGTACACTTTCATCACCAAAAGTATCACCAATTTGACGCTTTGTGGCAAAAGACACAAGAAAGGACTCTCTACCTTATGTGATCTTTTGTTTGTACTCAGTCAGTTGTCATAAAAGAGTAACTCCTAATCAGAGCATGTAAATCGTCTTCTTGGTCAGCATCCTGTCTCAGCAGCAAACATTGCATGTCAATAGGTGGAGAACGTTTGGGACCTGTTGCACTTGTATTGCCAAAGACTGAAGACTAACCAGCTCCATGCATTTTTTTTTTCAGTGACGCAGTAGGCAAAATACCCAACCGGTTGAGGCAATGGTTGCAAATGTACACGCAGGTGTACCGTGGCAATCCGTGCTATCGACAATCAAATGCAGCACTAAGCTCCCACTGTTTAAAAGTTTGGATATCACCCGCTTTTAATTGTTTTGTGCACTGTTGTGACAAGTTTGTGAACCAGCCCTTACATCACTGAATTTATGTTGGTCAAATGTAAAAGGAAAAGACCTCTTTTATGACACAAAAAGTGACATTGGGTAAGAACACATGCATATCAAATATAATACAAAATACACGTAGCTTCCAAACGGGATCTCATCAACCAAATCTGAGGGTCAGGACTGTAAAGATAGGATTACAGTTAAAATGAAGTGCGCAAAGCTGCTGTGCATTGAATTGATCAAGATTGTGGTCCAGTGGCTTGATCCAATAGTTGGAATCTAAAATTAAATGAATATGTCCATGATGATTTCCTGATGTATTGTTTTGTAAAGCATGGAAGTTTATACAAAACTTAATGAAAGAAGAAGCTCTTTCTTTTTGCACTTAAAATACTGCATGGTAATAATGGCATGGTGGGAATATACATGTGTCTTGTGTCTTGACACCCACAGAAGGTGTTTAGAGCACAGAACCTAAGAAATTGTATCTGTTTGTCAAACCAATCAAGATCAGTCAATTATTGTAACCTGTTTCCTTTTTGGGAGGGTACCCTTTCCAAATGCTGCTACTTTTTGAACAAAACTTCCATTTTTTCCATCCCATTAAATATATATATATTTTTTTGAGGGGGTAAGCAATTATCCTTTAATGGTTTGATGTAACAAAGTTAAGTGAGCCAAAGGCTATTTTTTGTAACTTTAAGCCAATTATATTTCACCAAGAAATAACTTAGATGTGCATGTAACATTTACAAATGGACCAAGCCACACATTTTTTTTATCAAAGAGGCTCATTTTAAAACAAAATTTGAGGTCATAAGTCACTTTATGTCTTGTATCTAAAGCTGAGGCTGGCCCCACGAAAAACTGCACAATCAGATCAGAGATCGGAATAAAAGATTCATTTGATCATGTCGCTTCAAATTGCAGTGTGGACAGTTAAAAAAAATGATTACATGTAAGTTTGCATGAAGTGCTTCAAATATTAAGCATTGTCTGCCATTGGTGTGCCACTTGCTGGTTGTAAATAAATGCAAAAAGGCATGGACATGTACATGTATGTGCATGTCAAATAATTCTGTGCATTGATAAAGCTTTGACCAACGTACAATGGATTTTTAAACCAAGAGGTCGAGTTCGGGCGGCCTGTTCTTGACACAGGTTTCTTGTTCTCACGCTTAAACGGCGCGAACACGACTGAAGAAAACTGTTCTCGACACAGGATCACACACCACCTCCTCGTCAGGGTTTTACAGGAACACACGGAAAAACTCGTGAGATTTTGATTTTGATCAGCAGCAAAAAGGAGAGAAATGGCTTCTAAAGCCAGCCACAGACAATGGGAAGTTTTGCAAAATTAACATTAATTATTTTCCATAGCAGAGAAATGGATGTTCCTGTTTAAATAGAAAAGAATTCAGCCCATCCCAACATTAAGACTCAAATAACGCACATGGCCGCCGCCATGCTGCATGTTGCCTGCCATAACTACCAGCCCAGGCAGACCCACAAACAACAAATGGATTTGTTCGTGAACAAACGAGAACAAGCCGCGCGAACCCAGCCAGAGAGTGTAGTATTGGCAATATAGTTTTGCGTTATGTGGCTCACAGTCAACAAGCCTGTGTAATATCATTTCTTAAACCCATAGAAAACTTGGAGGAACATAAAACGAGGTCACCCAAATGCTTCTGATGCCATTTCTGGCCTGTGAATTAAATTGTATTCTATCCTGCTCCTAATTCAACAAATCATCTCTACAGTGCAGGGTGCCTCTTTAATGGAAGGCAATTCACCCCTATATATGAATAAAAGATATTGCACTAGAATCAGTGGCAAAGGTTGTCGACATAGCTGATATTGAAGCCAACATGCTATTCTTAAAATGATATGTTTTCAAACATTCTTAATATCAGTTTTACAACGATGTGTGTTTACGTTTATCACAATATCAGCTATTTCCATTAAATGTACCCTTGGCAAAGTTGTTTGTAAACCAGCGGAAACGTAACACGGTTTTAACATCAACTCTCTTCCCCCCAAAAAACAGCTTTTCTTGTGGCCTGCCTCAGCTTTGCATGTGAGCTATACACATGCACAATCCATTTGTTATGTAGACATGCAGTGTATGTGTACCCCAAACGTTGCCATGTTAGAAGACACACTATCTTTGGGTTGATAGGAGTGAGGATGTATAACCAATTGTACAGTGCATTGAATTGATGAAAACTCCAATTAAGCTTAACCATGGGTGCCGTTGCAGGAGCAGGACTGGTAGAATCCCCGTGTCGTCACGACGCCACAGCTTCTGAGGATGCTGAGGGGTAGGTAGCTGCCGCATCCGCAGTGGCATAGCCGGAAATGGGGAGCCGTGCCTTGGATGAAAAGGAATTGTTGAAAATATTAACTGATTTAGAGAGAAAAGAAAGAAGAAAAGACAACTTTGGACAAAAACAAAGTCCAAAATATAGCCATCCTTTTCTTCCTACAGGGGCACTGTCTCCAATTGGGGAAATTGCCCAAGAGAAAAACCTCACTGCTATGCCACTGCACACTGTTCATCTGGTAGTGAGGCAGTGTGGTTTGCTCCTAATTGCAATTGCAACATTAGACTTCTCCATAAATAAACAAGGAAAGCAAAAAAAAAAAAATAAATCAAAACAAAAACTAAAAAAAAACCATGACACTGAAAAAACAACTAAGGGGGGAAACTGAGGAAACCTGAGGGAAAACCGGAAAAAAAAAGGCAAACATTGTATTGAGTTTGGCCATGTTAGTGTTTTTTTTTTCTTATTGTTCCAAACAAGAACATTTAGAGCTTGGAGAAACAAAAGAATTTAGTTTTCATAGTAACACCAGCGGTCACGCTTTGCATAAGTGTTCGTAAAGTTTTAAAAGGACCAATGATGGCACATTGGTTTTTCCCATTTTCTACTCTTGTAATTTGACGCATCAAAATGAACCAAGTTACAGTAGAAATGAAAATGCTTCTCAGTCAGGAATAGTTGAAAGCAAGTGATTTTTCCTTATTTCAACTGTTGTTTCGTCCTGTAAAAGTATGATAGATTTCCATTTTGAAATACATGTACAACTTCCCCTTCAAAACGAATTGCATGTGCAGCTTCCAAAGGGCGAATGCGGTCTCACTGGCTCAGTCACAGTAAAGTGAGCTTTTTTTTAACCCAAAGTCCTACAAAGGACTCACTTTAGTTGCGTACATTGTACATTTTTATAGATTGAAATCCTCTGTATGAGGGATCAGCTCTCTGTAAGCTAATTGACGTCCTCACATGAAAAATAGGCAAGTTCAGTTTATACTGACTGCTGTTTGAAATAATGAACATGGTTTACGCAGTATGTGTGGGTTGTATTGGAGTTGTCATGGAAGATATTTACATGAACAAGGGCTATGACACATACCCTAAAAATTTGCAACATTGTCAAATGTCTGAGAAAGCTTGCAAAATGTTATGGTGTATAAACGCTTCATCTGGTTGATTCAAAGACAGAATGTAACTTCTGGCTCTGGAAATGTCGGGTGCAAAGATCATGACGAGTAGCCCGTGTGGGAGGGTTCTCTTTAATGAGCAATTCTTGGGAGTAATGGAGAGATCACTGGTATCCATAGCAACACAGAGTATAAACAACCAAGATGCCCTACTTTGATAGAAAAGCAATGCCGATGGTAAGAGTTCAAGTGATCCTTGTCCTGTTGGAGTTAACTGAAGTCATTCATGAATGCTTGGATTTCAAGAGTGGGGAAATGTGTGCACATGAAGAAAAAGCGATCACTAGTTGGTGCAGATAGTTCGGGGTACTCCCTGGTCTGAAGGTGTCTGTAGGGTGGGGACACACCACTTGGGTGTGCAGCAGGGGGGGCCTGCATGCATTGGGCTTTTTTTTTGGCCACCTCTAGAGGTCAAAGTTGAAAGGTCAGGTCAAAGTTGAAAGGTCGGGTCAAAGTTGAAAGGTCAGGTCAAAGTTGAAAGGTCGGGTCAAAGTTGAAAGGTCAGGTCAAAGTTAAGCCAACGGTCAAAGTTCATGAATTTAATTAAGCAGAGTACACAAGAGTAGAGTTTCCCATTGAATAAAATACATTTATTGAAACTCAAGTTACATCTACTAGTAATTTTTTTACTTTGTTTAACCCCCTCTATTCATGTATCCACTTTTATTCTAAGTAATAAATTCTAACCTTTTACGCCCACCTGCAATTAGTCAATGGTGTTTTTGAACACTGCATCAATACGGGCAATTCACAATAGTGCGCCACCAAGAGTTTGCAACACATTGGCCAATTTTAAGGCGCGAAAGTTGTTGACCCTTTCCAAACACGCAATTTTGCACATTTTGATTGGCCAATGTGTTGCAATGTGAAAGGCGCACCATTGTGAAACAGCCGTATTTACAAGAAGCAACATGAATTTTTATATAGCGCCCTCTACAGACATTAATTACTTCTTAAAGAAAAAAAAAACTGCAAGCGAGCATGTGGGGCAGAAAACTCGTAGTTTTTGATGCAGTGTATTCATTGGGGCTAGGGCGAATTGACACAGAGGATCTACTGTCCATTTCCCCATGTTTCTGCAATGTATTAAATGATTGCTTCTTACAGCTTTCAAGGTAAACCAATGCTCTAAAACATTTCAGTTTCCCAAAATCCACTCAACTAATACTATTTGTTATAAATGTAGCAATTCATAAAAATCATATAAATTAATATTTAGTGTATTTATCTTCAAAAATGTTTGAAAACGCTGCCAACTTAATGTACAATCGGAAAGTTAACTGCGAAGTTGCAACTGCAGCTCAGAAACTTGCCAAATGGACAGCAGACCCCAAAGAAAAGAAAGCAAACCACCCAATACTGAGATTTTATTACAAATAAAAAATGTTTACAGTGGCACTTCATGAACAGCATGTTTAACACATGTATACGCACTACTACATTTACTACTGTGGTCGTTTCTTTTGGGGGGAGAGGGGAATTGGAGAGTCAATATAGTCACCTTTTGAAGTGAAACACTGACATATTAAAAAGTCATCAGTTCCATGTATACCATGACCATGTTAAGGCCTTGGCAAACGTTTTAAATGCGGGGTTTTCTTTACCCCTGAAATATCATTTATATGTAAAATGCAGGGCAGTGATGAATGCCATAACAGAATACAGCCTAGAAAGTATTACCAATGGCCCAGTTCGCATGGGCCATCTCATTCTATCTTCAGCGCAACTATGAATCTAACTTATATCATCATGTGTATCATCATGTGTTTCATAATGTGCCACTGTAGACTACATATAGCTCTACATTGTCACTTTATATTTAAACAAAAAAAAAGCTTTTTCAATTATATACCTTTGAAAATAAAAAAATACCAGGCACATGTCTGTATTCATCTCCAAGTTACTGTTCATTTCTTATTGCAGATAAGGGCAAACAGTAATCACACTTGTAAACTATGTTTTCCCATCAATATACATTTCCAATGCTGAGTCTTTTCCAAAAAACTCTATATTTAACTGAAAAATGTCTTCAGTTAACAATAAAGCAGTAATCCAATCCACATTTTATCTTGTAGAAAATATCCAACTTGCTGGAAAGTCCTCTGTTAATGAGTTGACTCGATTAATTGAAGTCACTCCATGCAACTTTAACCAATTGACGCCAGATTATGTGTAAACACAAATTTCCTTATTTGTTCCACGGAGGGCATGTACACTCATTTCAGAATTCTTTTTTTCTTTTCCGCAATTGACGTTTTAATGCATTGTACTTGGATGGGTCAAAGCACAAGTGCAAGGTTGAGGAATTTACAGGTAAGAAAAACCCCAGTAGCTTTTTCGCATAAGAAAATCTGACATTAAATGGGTGAAACAACTTTCAAATTAAAACCTTCATGAACATGTGCCTGGATTTATTCTTTTCTATAACTTGTATTTTGTTTTTATTGATAAATTTATATGACATTTTCAGTGCCGAGTGAAGTGTTACATAGTTAAAAGCTTCAAGCAACCTTTGGAAAAGATGTGACCTGCTCCATTCAAATCAAAATTTCAAAAAATACAACACTCAGCTCCCCTTTTAACAGGGAAAAGTTTGCTTTTAGTAACTATGATTAACAAATATACTAGCAAAAGATTTGCAGTCATGAAGTCTAAGTAATCTGCAACGCAAATCATAGGTTTAGACACAGTCTGACAAATTTGTGGGCACAATTCATGGTCCAAAGTTTTTTTTGTGACTGTCTTTCAAGAAGCTGTGATTTCTCAACCTATTCCGGATTTCAATGGAGCTGGTCACTTAATTAGCTCTGAGCAAATCCACAGCAACTGATAGAACCTGAAGTCTTGAAATTGTTACATGTGCAAGTTTCATACATGTACGGCTACAGAAGAAAATTTGAATTGCACAAAGTTCTTCCTCAAAGTGCATTTTGATGGGGGGGGATGACGTGGAAGAAAGATTGCTATGGATTTGCTTATTTTGTAATCAGTCTAAGGGAGGCAGACATCGAGTCTTCCCCATCTTGGAGGGTAGAAATTCCTCAAATAATGACATCACAGACTCCCGACATCTACTGGATGACCATTTCAGAACTGCATCATCACCAAGCCTCAGGTTAGAGGTAGCTGATTACAGATCATCTGTTGGAGGAACAAAACAAAAAGCCAGAAGAAATCAGTGTATTAGACAGAGGTACATTTGTAAAACAAAAATGTTTCTCCACTTAATTAACAGCTGATCTTTATCACCCTTTTCACAGCCTAAGTTTGTCAGACTGTATCAAACATCAACCTCTATTGCAGCACTTATCGATACAAATCCTTTTAAAAAGCTTTTTAGTATTTGCTATTACAACTCGAGTGCCCCTTTAGAAATGCAAGAAATGTTTTTGTCTGATTTGATATCTTTTCAAAGCCACAGCAGATAAATCCCCTCATGATACTTTCCTACTCTTTTTAGCTTACTCTTGGTGACTGAGCAACCTACGAGGCAGTGATAGCACGGCTCCTGAGCTTCCTCATCACAAAAAAGGAACATATATTTCTTCTATTTCCATTTCTACACCTAAAAATGAAACTTTTTCTCCTTCATGAAACTGTCAGACAAATGTCATTTGTGAAAAAAGTGTTAAAGTCAGCTGTTAGGGATCAGTCTGTTTCCCGTGAAAATAAAACAGCAGTGGTATCAATAAATGGGAAAAATGTTTGGTTGAGAATCAAGTCCAATTTGCATTTTATCACTACAGGGAGTAGTGATAAACTACATGTAACATGGCCAGACAATGCAGCAAAGCACCCTGGAAGTAGAAGTTGATCTAAGCTGGCGGCTTTTCTTTACATCTGTTTTCTTTCGAAATTGTCCCACTGCATGTTGATTTTCTGTTTTGACTACCAACACAGAAGGAAGCTTTTGGGTTTTAATTATGTCTTTACATGTATATCATCCTTAAAACAATGTAATTAGGCATGCAACCACAGGTTTTTGCAGGAAAACATTCAGAGAGCTCAGGCCCGTTGGCTGGGGGGGGGTTCAGGGGTTTGAACGATCCTCCCACGTGCTTCCGAGTTCCGTTCATTTTTTTTTTTAATATATATTTTTCAGATACACTGTACTATAAATTTTGGAATATAAGTCGTGGCTTATACAGGTTTGTTGATTCTCAAGCTGATAATGTCTCTGCGGCTTATACAGCAATAATTGAAAATAAAAATCAGTCACTAATTGCTGTGCTGTGCCTCATGCGGTGCAGCCAGTCGTGGTTGGCCAGCAATGTGTGCAAGCAGCGCGGCACCCTGGGTGCAGGGACCAAGGCAGTCACGTTTTCATTGGTTTTTGTTTACACTGTCTCTACTTACGCGTTGACAATACAGGAAACCAGTCTACAGGGACAAAAAAGACTTGTAAATGTACCATAAATTACCGTTCACACCTCACAAATCGTGTGGTGCATCTGTTCGTTTTTGTCTTTTACGGTTGTGCAATCCATGTTGTTTATTATTTCCCTAGTGGACAGTCAACTCTCAGGAATACTAGCTCAGGTAAGACGAGACTCCGGTTTAGACGAGCATATTTGCCAGTCCTGATTGAATTGTGTACATTCCTATGAGGGGAAAAATGTGTAATACGAGCTAGGATGTTATGAGATTTCAGTTAAGACAAGCATTTTTTGCGTGCTGGACGAGTGCAAATCTATTGTTATCTGTCTAGTTAGCACAAGCTTTTTTGACGTCAACTTGTCAATCAGCCAGTCCATTCAATTTTGAAAGGCGCGTCCGTAATTTATGTGGGTACAGGAGAACAGCGCTGCAGTTTTCCCTCACTGAATCGAGCCATTTGTGTCCGGTGCTGCAATAGAGACAAACAATTGGCGTTTGGGGTTCACGTACCCAATGTAGAAATTCTGTGAGGCAGATCTCGTACTACCTGAACACAAGCAAGTGCCAAAAGTGCTATGGTATTTAGGACAGTGGTGAACAAAAGGTTTTTTTGTTTGATTCCCCCGCCCCAAAACAATTCTCAAAGACCAAAGTCCCACCAGGAAACTAATAAAAGATGTGTTCTGTAACCAAACACCTGGCCCAAATACTGCCCACCGTCCGCCTAAAACACCGTTACCTGCTCCCCACCATAATATGAAAATTTCACCCCTTCCGATTTTGGCATTTCTATAATTTCTCAATTTAAGAAAATCATGACTAAAGCTGTGGTTTTCAGTCCAAAAATGTTTAAGAAAATAACAACCACAAGTTTTAAAGAAAACAGTGTATCCCTCGCTCATGAATTTTCACCAAACCCACATGCCTTTCCGAAGTAAACACCGATATTCACCCTCTGTTGTCCACACCACCAACAGAAGGTTTCCTCACATTTTTGTGCTACAAGCACAGCTCTGGTTTTGGTTACCAACTAAAATGGTGGATTTCATCATGGCATGTGGGGCCGGGTCTCTCCGAATCGACATGACTGGTGGAAATTCCACTTCCTCCGTTCTTACTGTTTGTAATTATTCTTTATTACAAGTGTAGCAAAGCCTTTGAGTTCTTGTCCTATTAGTCTGACAGCAAAAAAAAAAGGACTCGGAAGCAGGATTTCGCTTCAACCAAAAAGTACTACAGCTGTTTTATTCCACTACGACACACACGATCTAACTACATCGCTGTCAAAAACAACAACTACATGTACTGTCCATGTCTGCTTTTCCCAGCGTAGAAATATACACAAGAGAAAAGTGTATATCATGTAACAACTTTACGCGCCCCTGGAATAACGCCAAGTCTAGTCTGCGCAATTGAACAATAGAATCCCACTAAAGTACTCTATTTATAGAAGCCTATTTTTGGAGCGTTGGCGCGTGCTGGCCCAGCAAGACAAAGAACCAGGTCAACACACTTGTGACCAACTGCTCCGACGACACTCCACCAGCGGATAAACAACACAACGTTATATACCATTACACAAGTCTTTATTTATTAAACTGTATCTCACTTGCCTAAAGAATCTTTTTAAAATCAAATTCATGTAACGAAACGATACTATGTGCCTTTAAACAAAAAGTTATGCACACTTGTAGTTGTACACATGTACGCTTTATGTACGGTCGATTGGTGATACATACATCAAGCAGGACGGCAGCTAATTTAATAAGTCCCAAGGAACTTGTATTAACAAGAGTCGACTTGACTGGTTTTTTTTTAAAGGAACTGCTGCTTGGTCCAACCAACAACACTAACCCAGCCTGCCAAAAAAATGGTTATTTTGAGGACCCAAGAAAGTTTAGGTTTAATGACAACACTCATGCGCGCGCTGCTTGTACTTGAAGATTGCCCGAAAGTGGCACGGACTCCAAAGTTGGGTACGTTGAATTTTTGCTTCTGATGTTTGTGTATGGAGCAATATTTTACCTCCAATCTCACAAAAGGTGAAATTTATTCAAACTTCAAATATTCTAATTTATAAATGTTGATTACACATACCCGATACAAAATTCTGACGAAATTTAATTTGGCCTGATTTTTCCATTTTTCTTTTCGAAGTGCAAAATGAACTAGGCCCTATTTTAAATGTGAATTTTGGACAAACCTTCATGACATTGAATTGTTAACGAAGGTTCACAAGTCTGTATTATGAAGGCAATAGTATCACCATTTAACCAAGTGGATTTGAAGTTTTGAACAAAGAGGTTCGGCGGCACTATATGAAGAAAGTCAAGAGAATGTCGAAGTACGCCACATAATACTCGACTAGTCGTGTACTAGTGCTTCAACAGATGAGATTTCGCGGTGCAGCTTAAACTCTGACTAAATGTTAATTTACAGATTTTTTTGCTTGCCGTGGCTTATACTCTGCGCAGCCTATAGTCCAAAAATTACAGAGATCATGTTCATACCATTCACTCTTCACCCAGCACCCGATTCAGGGTGCTGGGTGAAGAGTGAATTCATATCAGGCCAATTTACAGCACGTTGTGAATATTGAAAACTGAAGCATACAAGTCTTACATGCATCCTTTGGTTCACAACCAATTGTTCCAAAGCACATTATGATAGGCTGTTGTATAAAATATGTGCTAAAAGTTCCACTTTGGGATTTGACAACCCCCTCTCTCTGGTCAGGCAATGGGCCTGGTGCTTTTGCTGTCGATCAGTACATCAGAGAAATATAAACTTGCATAGCATATTTAGATTTGTTCAAGGATGAAGTGTCAGGGCCAGTCTTAAATGCTAAAATAGATTCTAAAGGATTCCTAAATGAGTCTGAATATCAGAGATGCTTACAAATAAGAACCTGTTGTGGTCTGCATGAAAAGAAGGCATGAAAATTAAGAAAAGTATCAGCAAGCCACAATCAAGAAACAGAGGTAGATAGATTCAAGGTAGTTATACACAGAATGAAATCAAACAGTGTGTGTGTGTGTGTGTGTGAGTTTGTTTCTGCATTCAATTGGGGACCTTGAACAATAGAGGACAATAAGGTCCCCATTGACAGAGGGTCCCCGATTGACAACTGTGTACAAAACAGATGGGTGGTCTTGTAAAAAAGTTAAAGTAGAAACAAAAGAGGAACAATAGGGGGTCCCCAGTTGCAGGCAAATACGCACTTGGGTGTATGTGTAACTGACCAAACATTTGATGTATCTGCATACTTCAGGAAGGCAGTCTACTTGGAAGCTGAACCTATTGTGGCAGCTAAGTTTTCTTACAACATGGAAACTATTAGGTGACTTTAACACAACCTGTGGATTCAAACAGGTGGCCTATTTGGAAAGCTAGGACTTGCCAATGCAAAAAAAGTTTTGACTTTTCACGTTTTTGCACAGTTAATTGACCATAAATATTTAACAGCTGACCCAACAGTCCAAGGACAAATCCTTCCATTATGGAGTGCAATACAGCAATCAGCTATTTGCAGATTCAGAGAGATGAAGGCTGCATCGTTTTCATATCTGTTGATATTTAGAAATATCTTGTTTTAACTACTGACACTTCTAGCTGGCAAAACTGAGAACTGGACTAAGTTGGCAGTACATCATTCTAAAAGAAAAACCTAATGAGATTTTTACAAATTTGTGGTAGCCTCTCTCACAAATCTATAATCTAATTTTTTCACATTCAAAGAGTGGAAATGGGGATGGGACAATTTAAAGCAAAACTAACGTTAAACTTGTGACTCTGAAAAAAAGGAAAAAATCACTTGAAATACAAAAAGATCAATGATTTATGAATAATTGAAACTTCATCCCATCTGTTGTCCCCAGTAAAGCAAATTTTGTAAGATGTAATTTTGATTGGGGAGATGTAAATTAATTTTTATATTGGGTATTTTGGCCTGTACTGATGTGTACATGTATGTCAAATCACTGTACACTGCATGTATTCATAAATGCACGTGTAAGACTAAATTCCACTATTTTCACTCATTGGAAATCACAGCATTAGAGCAACTTTGAGAACTGGGCCCCCTTGAGGGGGATCAATTACCAAAATAAACTGACTAAAATACAGTATACAGTATAAGTGCTATTAATCAGCGGATTGTCAGGGAGTATATGAAACAAACTTCTCTTAAAGAGCAGCATGACAGTTTCATCTTCACAGATAATAAGAAAACCCAAAGTTCAAAAGCTCACTGATGTTTTTCCTGTTGCAATAGAGATGATCTCTTCAAGTTTCAAATTGTATTCATCTGTGACAAATTGTCAAACAAACCTGCAACAGGATGTCTGCATTTAAATGCTACCTAAAGTGAACCTAAGTGAAAAGTGAACCCAACCCCATCAACATCTCCTCCTATATTGTAGCTGCACATTTTGTTCATGCACTGAGCCTTAACCACTTGCTGCCAGGGAACACGTTTCAAGCACTATGGGTTTAATACGCAGAGCTGGGGTGCCCGAAATGGGACAAAAGAGCTGGTCCGTATATTAACCAAAGACCATACTCGGAACAAAAGACCTGCTGCTGGGAATGTCCATCATTTTTTGAAGGTAATCGGTCACAGTTTTTAAACAATATCACTGTTTTGGGCATAGCGCCCCCCGATTACTACTTGCATTCACTGGGGACAAAGGAAATTACGCAACACCTCACAATTCTGGGCTCTCTTTACAGGGCGGCAGGCCTGACTGAAATATTCGGGAGTCAATGAAGGTTACCTGTCAGCTTAGAGTAGCCGCCAAACAGTCATTCGTGTGGGTGTAAACGTCCATTAAATGAAATGAATTTTTGAAGAATTTTGAAAACTGAAAATCTTGAAAATCACCCGTATGTGTGCACTGCATTTTTAAAAGCACCCGGCAGCATGTGGTTAAAAAATATTTTCTTGCCTTTCAGTCATTTTGTGAAAAACTGCCATATCAATCTGTGATTTTTTTGCAATTCAAGGGAACACTGTTGCAGATGCATGTCCTGATTGCACTACATAAAGTTTGTAACACCTGAACTTTTCTTTTCAATTAAAATGTTACTTTGTCCTGCTTAGCATCATTCTAATTTTATGTCAGGCAAACTGTGCAGGCTATCCCAATTCATACATGCTGACATGAAAGCCTGACAAAAATAGTCAAAGCCAGAAAACTGTACATACACGTATACATGCACTTTGCTAAACTGGGCTCCCAAACCGCAGTATGAGGTTATGCCTTCTCCGCAGCTCAGGGGTCAGACCCCAAACCACACCCTGATGTTAGGCCATTCCAAGGATCAGGCACCTCCTAACAAGGCCGTGTCAACTAACAGTGCAAATGGTCCATATATGTACTGTTTATACTCTCTTGCATTGGTAAGAGGGTTTCTGTTAATGCTGCACAGCTTCACAGTTCATGTACAAGTATGTAGAACAAATTACAAACTGTTACACCGATCCTTAGCAACCTCCGCTCATAACTTGACAGAAGCAAAACCTTCTGGAGAAGTGCTGAGCTAGCTAGTGGAATACACAGCAGGTGGATTGTGATGCCCAAGTAACTGAAACATACCAGTTGGCATCCAGTTTGAACAGTTCCAACATGGACTTATTATTATATACAGTACTGCTGATGCTTATGAGCTCGAACACGTTAACTTTTGTACGTGTACAGGTTGTGCTTACTCATCAGAAGGTTTGCCACCAACCACCGAAATGTTGGGCTCATCAAGGATGGCAACACCCTCTTTCGGACCAGCTTGTAAATTTTCACTCACAATACGGGCGATTCACAATAGCGTGCCTCCCAGAGTTTGCAAAGCGTTGGCCAATCACAACGCACGAAATCTGTCTACCCTTTTCAAATGCACACTGATGAAAATATGGCACTGAGCTAGAGGAAACTCCCTATCAGCCTCAACTCCCAAGGCACTGATTCCAGAATCCTTCCAGAATCCCCCAAAGAGCTTCCTTTAATAAAAGTGAAAAAAATATTCAGGATGTATCTACATAAAATCATAGTGAGAAAGCTACTTTCCTTAATCCTGCAATTTTTTCCCAAATTTCCTAAACCTCATAGCGGAGTGTCGGTAATTTTAAAGGTTCAAACTTCCTTGAACTGAACCCTGAAAAAATTGTTTCATGCTTTCAAAATGCAGGATTTTTCCCAATGTTACAATTTACATTGTCATGAAAAATTGAAGAGGTAGTCTTGCACATGTTTAATATAGCTTTTGCCTGCAATCCAACTTTTGTTTTAACTTCAGTCAGGACTAACAAGATTCTTTCACTGAATGTGACATTACAGAAAACAAATTTCATAACATCTGTTCCATAATGTAACATCTGTTAAACATTTGGCAATACATCTATTATCAAATCTGTACAATGTCTCTTGCAGTTTGGTTCAACCTTAAAACTGAGATACGACTACAGGGCTTCCATCTTCTGATTAGTCACTGGAGATAATTTCACTGGGTTGAAAGTGGCAATCACCTACATGTACATGTATGTAAGCAAGTCTTGAGGCCAGGCATGGTTCCTGTTTCTAACAATCTTGAGCCATTCCCCAATGAAGGCTTTCCTAGATTGGTAGAAAATGAATAAATGCTTCCCATGTTTTTTCTCACATTTGTTTATTTGCCATTTCCTAGCCTCCACTTCAAGTCCATCTGTTCCCCAGTAATGTCAGCCCCCCAAGTGTCAATCAAAAACAAAGTACACTTAAAGCACTTAAGTTTGGTAAAGAAAAAAAAAACTTAATAATGTAATGCTAACTTGCAGTGTTCTAGCTAGGACCATTTTAGTGCCAGGTACATTTTTGGATTGCAAAGCGTAGCGAGCACAGTGAGCGGAACTCTCATGGCTCATAGTCCAACTGGATTTGCGACCATTATTGATACTGCTGTTCTTGAGCCAAGACTAAGAACATGTGCACGCTGCCGCGGGGGAGGCTACATTATGTCTCGTAATTTCACATACGGGTCTTGTAACAATGCTAGCTACATGTTCTCAATACTTTCTGATGTTTGGAATATGATTGAATTGATACATTTTCAGTGATATTCCAGTTCATTTTTTGGAAAATCTGTGCTGGGTGGCACAGCCTATTTGAACCCGAGAGCTGGGCGGAAATTTGCAGTACTGGGTGGTGCCACCCAGCACTGCCCACTGTGGCTAGAACACTGCTAAGTTGTACAGAGAAAAGAATTCATGTTCCACTTCACACTGAATACATGAAACTTGAAAAATGCAGATAAGCTAGATTACGGTGGATTCCCTATCTTTTCAGAAAATAAACATAGCTCAACTTGACGTCTAATCAGTAAAATACATAAAAAATACAAACTCAATCTCTACATAAAAGTGCCTATACATGAAGATGTTCATATTTGCGATAACAAACATTACCCACTGATAGATCAAGTTCTTCAGTTCAAACACATGGCAAAGATTACCACTAGTTGGAGACAATACCACGTGCACCATCCTAAAATTTGAAGTGACAGCCACAAATTCAAGCCTTTATCTCTAATCCACAATGACTTGATGTTATATACACCCAAGTCACCCTTTATTGAAGGGAAGATTGAAGTTTTGAAAACCTCACAAACACAACTACATGTAGATGTAACGAATGTCATGCACAAATTCAAGTACTTTGTGTTTCCAAGTAGACAGCCTTTTCTTGCCACATAAAAATAGAGTTGGGTTCATTGAAATGTTACAAGGAAAATACTGCTTCTGGAAAGATTTTATGAAATGAAATGAATGGAACAATTACAGAATTCTTAGAAAATACTGGTGTTCCAAGTTCGACAGATAATGAGTTGCTTTGATGTGAGGCAAAGAGAGAAGAGTTGTAAACTGCCAATTTGATTCACACAATATTGAAGTTTGGAAAGTTTTAAAAGAACTGAATTTAAGGACAAAACTCAAAGAAATGATACAGGTGTGAGCGTATCCTTTTACAGCTTATGATTTTACATACACCATGGGACGGGGTAAGGGGAGGAAAAGAGAATGTTGTAGAGATACAAGAAAAATTGAGAGTTCATGTGAGTCCTTTCATTACAAGGCAAAAATGATTCCTCTGAGTACCACAGCTAGACACCAAGAATTACAGGCAACGAAAGAAATGTCAATAGATCTGTTAATATTTGTAATGCTCTGCATTACTGCAACAAGGAAACATTGCAATATAGAGAATATGGTCAAATTTCCTTGCCAGTAAGGGCTATATGCACATTGCCTTTACTACATAGGTGTTTGCGACGGTACACAAGATTTAGGCCAGAATGAGTGAGACACTGCTTTGCCTGCAGAGCTGAGAAAGCAAGAAAAGGAGAACTTGGTACTTGTTATGAAATTAAACTTACAGTACTAGCTTACAGTTGGAAAGCAAGGCAAGATAGTGCATGTATTAGCTATTTTCCATTAGAGGAAACAAATGGCCCACTTTCAGGCCAAGAGAAGGAAGTATCTGGAAAACACTGTACTCCTGTAGGAACCTTTTCAAGTTCTTGTGGCAGTTTAAAGGCCATTTTCAGTCACCTATGTGTCTGCCACATTTGTGTAATCTGTCATATCAATTTTACATGTCACAAACAGGCAAGGTTAGAAGATGATGTATCCACTTCAGTATCATTTGGTCAAATAGAAAGAGCCACAGAAGAAAGTTTAGACATACATTCTCTTTGAAGACTTGAAGGGAGATGTTAACGATAACTTTAAAAGGTTTGGGCATGATGTAAATTGAAAAGTCAGTCAGACTTTTGCTGAGTAGTTGAAGTTAAACTGTGATTTGAAGGATTAGAAAAGTGATAAAGAGAGAGAGAGAACATCTGTCATTGAGAAGATGCCCAGTAAAGAAAAACCTCTACAGCAGTGTAACTTTCTGAAAACAAGTTTGACACTCTTTACAGATGTAAGGCTGCAACCTTTGATGCTAGCAATGGTTGACACAATTTTGACACTTCTTTACAATAGAAACCTGAATATTTTGCTTGAAAATTCTAAGAGCAAATAAGTTCAAGCAGAAATGGTTGAATTTCAAGGAAAGTTTGATTCTTAAAATGTGTAGTAAAGGATGTTATCAACTCTGAATATCAGACAAATTGTCAGGAATTCATGAAAAGAATTGGTAGCAGTTGTAAAAAGGTATTTTACCAGATTTCAGAGGAAAAGATCTTGCTGTGGAAGTAATTGGAGAGTAACATGCAAATACATTGTTTTTGAAAAGGAAGCCTTTACTTTGCACTTTTGGACAGCCCAAGAGTGAGCTGCCAAAAAGGAAATGGCAAAGATAAGTGCAGGTAAAGTACTTCACAGGTTTGTAATATTTCACTGCACATTTATAAGTCAGTTTCAAGCAATTGGTAGAAAATGACGAAGTATGGTGGTATGTACATGTATATAAAATAGAAAAAAAATCACAGTGTAGTTTTACTAAGGTGTTTGTGCTTTGATGGAGAGAACCCCTTTTGGCAAGGACAAATCATACTGACTAAAAGGTAAGAGCTCCACAAATGTCCTTCACATGAAGATCAGAATACAACATAAGAAAGCATCTAGCCATGAGAAACCATTAAGTTGGAGTCTCCTTAATAAGAATTTGACAAATTGGAACACTCCTAGTGAGTATGAAGCGCATCATGGACAATCCTTAAATCTATGCATCACGTATATACTGCCGTCAACTGCAGTCAAATTTTGCTCATCTGATGAAAATCAGTGAAGTTTGGGGGGAAACTAACACAACTGTCTCTTTTTTTCTGGAAAACTTGCTGATTGAGGAAAACTTATCGATACAAAAAACTATCACCGATATTTCTTTTTGTTGCAAAAAGTAGGCAAATATTTTTTGACAATACTCTATCATGATGACAAACTGGTGATGTTGTCAGCTGTCCCCATGCATGCATCACACATGGATCTTCAGTGCATTTGCCTTCACCATATGAGGCCTCAGCTTAAGTGATGAGAAGCTCACCTTTTAGCTTGGAAATTTCATTTTAACTGGAAATTAAACTTCCAAGGAAAGTTGCAGTTGTACATCTGACATTAATTGTCCACCACCTTTAGCTGGAAAAAGTGGATGTCTTTGGGTTTATAGGGAAGAGACATAATCATACTCGTCGCCGCCATGTGTCAAGTTGAGTGGAGTTTGGCCATTTTTTCTAAAAGAAGTGTTCTGTGGCAAGGAAAATAGCCAGGGAAACCAGTCTGTGTAAGCTAAGTTCAATTAGACTTATAGATTGATATTGTTTTGTAAAAGAGGTTTCAGGATTATTCCAAGTAGGTTGCTGTCATGAATAGTTTATAAAGGGAAAAGGAAAGGAAATGAGACTTGCTGATCATCAGCATCAACAGGGCCACTCCTCGTTCTTTTCTTACCATTTGATTCTATACAGCTTTATGGTCAATGTTTGGAAGTACCAGTATTTGATGATTTTGGTTTGGTTCAGTGGTTTGGCTGTAGTACAACAAAAACAACGATGTGTATAACGGTTTGCAGTCTGAAATACTGCAATGTGCCAACACAGTCTGTTTCTGAGACTGTACTCATGTAATGCACACAAATGTTTATAAATGTTTAAGTTTATAAATGCAGAGTGAATGTCAGCCAGCTGTAAGTTGTACCCTTTCCAATGGTGTCTTACATCAAAACAGTTTATAATGTGAAAATCTCATAGGCCATATATAGTTGAAGATACGCGACTTCCAGCAGGGCCGTAAACTGGGTGTTGGGTTGCATTGACAACCCCCGCGACTTATTTGGAAATGCTGCTGCCGTGTGCTCAAAAAACATCTCAGCAGCTAGATTTCATATTCAACTAGACCCACGCTCCCTTCACCCCATTTTTTGTACGAACCAGGAGACGGGCCTGCATGGAATGTTGAACTTGTCATAGCCAATAAAAAAAGAAACCGATTTTAAACACTGATTTCTCCGTGAACTGTCTTGGAACTTTAGACAGCTGACAACTCATAGGTTCAGGTACATGTATGTGATGAGCACAGGCTGGCATGCCACAAACACCTGCTTCTTTAACTACCTGAAACACATACGTAATTGGGATTTTAATCATTTTTCCACTTGTCTATAAACAATTACACTTTGTACTGAACCACCAAAGTTTTAGATACTGGTAAATCCTATGCTTCCTGTATTTTTGTGTGCATGTCCATACAAATATCATAGCTGTGAAGAAAGGTGGAGAATATATATGAGAAGTGAAGACTTTAGTGGCAACTACTGTGTGGCAAGAGCAGCAAAGGCACAACTACCAGGGAAGCAAGTCAGACGGCCCCCCTGGCAATAATAAGATGGTGTGGTGTTGTACTGTGTCCAACTCTACCTCTGCTTAGAATTTGATGCAACAGTCTGGAATCCTGCACTTATCCCATCTAAGCAGCCTTTATGCACTCTTTGCATTTTGTGAGCCAAAGACTGGCTATACATGCCGTCCCTTTTAACAGCATGCTGCATTAACTTCAGGAGGACTAGAATGAAAGGAAAGATGATCCATCTAGCTTGACTGATGGAGGAGATGCATTTGATGAAGACAAGTAAAGATCTAGATGTTTTATACATGTACATGTAATCCACATCGAGAAAGAAGAATTGTCAAAGACTAAACAAAGGTGTGTTTTTTCAAACCTTTGTTCAAGGTACATGTAAAATCAGTTGGTTTTACTGTGTTGCTTGAGGAATTAAAGGGGTGATCCACTTGTATGTGCTTTTGATGTATGTACAGTATCTATCATGAAACATACAATGTAAGACTGTAGTTTTAAATGCATTATGCCATTAGTCTTAAATTTTAGTGAAAAGGATAATCTCTCAGCCTAGTGGCGAGCCCAATCCTTTGATTTTGCAATCATCTAAAAGGGTATATCATTTAGCTTCTTTTTGGATGTTACATGGGAACTAGAACCTGTGAAGTGTGAACTGGAAATCTTTAAAATTGCAGCTTAGTACACACGCAGCACTGTCATATAAAAATGTTTAATTTCACAACAAGATAAAAATGTGTCTTGCCTTGAAGTTTATTAACAAGGGTCTGCTAAAACTAAAGACAGGAAAACTACTTCTTCAGGTCCTAGCATTTCACAGAGTTTGAGATACAAAAATGGAAACTCAGAAAATTAACTTTCTTTGAGTACGTCCGTCACCATGGTGTTATGAGTCAGTTTCTACAAGGATAATAATACTGAGTGAGGAATTTTGTTATTAAATGAATGTACCAACTAGCTGATGTCTTTTATCAAAATCAAAATCTGCTTCAGAATTATAAGTATAATAACACACACTGTTGAAGTGTTCAAAATGTATGTCCAACACCGTGGAACTGCCCAAAACTAAAAGATTTACATTGCACTAAATACATTTGTGCATCAAGTGGCAACCTTGGCAAACAGTTGTGAAAATCAAAAGGCGAATTTCTCTTTGAAAAATCTGGCCCTCTCAAGCTGCAACCAGGACTCCGATGTTAATCTATACCCCAGGGAAGGCGTCCTTACCTACTATCAGTTACACCATCCATCAACACACTGCGGATGGCCAGTCGGGCCCTTCTGCCAGATCTACATGTACTTTCAACAAGGTTACGTGCCACCAGCGTGTGGAGACTGTCTTATTTGATCCGTACACGCATTGTGCTTGTGTGTGGCTTACATTTACTGCCCAGCAATGCACAGTACATTGAGTATGAGTACACGGTACTGGTCCGAAAGGAAACTCGACTAGAAAAATTCGATTATCGTGGCTTTAATTAAAAGAAGCTTCCATTGAGTTTGCAGTGTAGTCTCCTCTCATAAGAAAAGTTAATATTGATTGAATGGAATGAATTGAAAAACAAAAGACACAAAAAAGCTAGAAGGCAACGTAATGGAGGCCTTTTTATAAGTTGGTGCACAGATTTTAAAGAACAAATTTCGAGGACAGAGAATAGTTTTTTTTACATGGGTGGATTATTTTTCGGTGGATCCCGGATTTTTACAAATAGAAAACTATTTTTTCCACTTTCAAATCTGAAAGGTCGACTGATCTGAGTACCAACTTAAAAAAACACTTTCCCTTAACCCACGACCAATCACACTGACCCTGGTTCCTCGTTATACTGTACGGCATCAGGTGCGCTCGTAAAGTCTGGGACCCAACAGACAGAAGTATCGTCTACTGATGAATGAAAGTATTCCCCCCCTCCCCCGATGATTATCATGTGAGCAAATTTGGTCAAAAGGAGTTATGTTGAACCTACATGTAAGTGGCTGCAGACTGATAATGTGCATCGGCGGGAATGAAAATGAAATAAAACGTAAGTCTTTTAAAACAAAATTGATTGTTTTGTTTGTGGACTTGTGTCCATGGGCAATTACACAGCAGCTGTTAACAAAATAAAACAGTATTGCTTTATAGAGCTACATATAAAATAAGCTACCAAAATTTCTTAATACCGTTTGTGTCCAACAACTTGTGAAAACTCAAAAAGGCATTTAATATGTATGAAATAGACCATGGAGGAATATTTCCTTCCTCCATGAATAGACAAAACATCAATATGGTTACCTAAAAGACAGTTTGCAGTAATCTCTATAGACATCATTATGTTGAAGCATTCTGACAGCGGAATTTAGTGCATACCTTTATCTATCTGCCTTCTAAATTATGAAGCAGAATTCTGACAGCGACGCGGCTCTCCAAATAAGGGGCAGAATTGGGCCGACAACGAAGTTCAGTGTGTACCATGATCTGCCCTCCCAATACGGGGGCAGAATTCCGACAATGAAGTTCAGTGCGTACTATGATCTGCCCTCCCAATATGGGGGCAGAATTCCGACAATGAAGTTCAGTGCGTACTATGATCCGTTCAAATTAAGCCAAATTCACCGGCACAAATCAGACTCGTTTTATGTTGGTTTAAGGGAATCTGGTACAATTTCCACTAACAAACGCGAGATGAGATACACCACTAATAGTGTAATGTATCTGGTTAACTGCACTGAATTAATTGACCCTGTATGGGCCCAACAGTATTGAAGGGCAAAGTAATTCCCAGGTGTGTGTAATGATCCAAGCATCAAAATGCTTTCGATCACAGTTTGCTGCACAAATTGTGGTTGTGATGGAGTTATAGCCCCACAACTGTCTGACTCACCCAATAGCAGAGGCTCCATAACCACATGTAGGTGTATGTCAGCAGTCTTGAGATGTAATATCTGTGGAAGGAGGAACATGCAAAAATTGTTACAGAATTTTAAAGATGGCTTCTATTGGGTCAGTCATTTCATTTGACAGAGCAAAAAGCCTTTGCTTGACCAAAGGACTTAATTATACAAGTTGTAACATACAGCACAAGGAACTTTAAGAGTGCGTTTTGTGCTACTGCTCCAAACATTTAACAAGTCCCCAAAACAATCTTTGACAGGTGAAAGATCCTAACCCTAACCATTCTGAACCCAACAAGCATATGCATGATTTCAATGGACCCTTGGGGGGTAACAAAAACATCCCATAAAATGACTAAATTTCCTGAAGAGATTTGGTACACGTAGATGATAAAAAACACAAATGAAGCACATTAACTTCAATCATATGTGTAAATCTAAAAATTGTTCACTCTCTTACCAACTATACTTAAGTTTTATCCAACAACCTGTACATGACTTGTTTTTTAAGAGGAAGCCATTTACAAATTTCATGTTCTGGGTAGCCATACTCACCACGCCAGTGTGTCCTGTACAAGGGACAGTAGCCATGATGTCATCTGAACAAGGAGTTACATCAATTTGTATGGTGTACCAGCACATCTTAGTGATGCTTGTAGGCAAACAGATTCATTACAGCTAGTTTCCTGACACAAGGAATAGTCCTCAAGTCTGAAATGGATGCAAAGTACATGATAAATATTTTAAAATAACAAATAATAGTTCAAAAGTCTATGTCCCAAGTCTAAGAAAAAAAGTGAGATTAGTCAAACTGTCTTCATTTCTTAAATGGCAACAGCTGTGCACAGGATGTCACATGGTGTCTGTGTACCAGGGTATAGGCCTACGGAATTCTCTCAAACTTAATGCCAAATCTACAATAATGCAGCACAAAGAGTGAAAAGAGAATGGCTCAAGTATTTGATAGGTGTTCATTACCTTTTGCATCCTGTTCCTATAGGCCTAATAAGGAAACATCCTAATGTTTTGTCAGTACATGTACACCGACCATTTCCACAGGAATGTGAAAAGTACTGAAATGCATTGCTGTTGTCAATAATATGATGGATTTGCGAACATTTACATCAGGGGAAAAGTTTTATATTGAGAATAAAAATTCTGCATCCATCAAGCTAAAAACAGTTTACCTGACATCCCTGAAATTTACTATTTATACATGGAGACATCATTTGTGACATGATATGCATTTTTAGGCTGAGTTAAACATCAAGACAAGTGTAAGTAGGGGCCTATAGAGCCTATAACGTTAATCAGGCCGGGACCCTTTCTAGGGCCGACACCATGAACAACCCGCCCAATTCCTTGGCGGACATATTCCCACTAGTGTGGCACGGACTCTCATTCCCGATCCATCCTTAGCCACACATCCGTATGTGCAATTTCGTGTTGGCGTAGGCCTACTGAACATTTTCGGCGCACCCACTTATCATCGTGGGCACAATTTCTTTTGCACACGAACATGATCCTTGACCTTTCCGTTTTCTAAAAACCATTTATTGAATGATTTCACTCACGTTATTCAGGTATTTTCCAGTCTTCTTGCCTTTATCCATTCAATCTAACGGGCTCGCTCTCAGTCGCCATCTTTAAAATAAGATTGTTGAACAATACGTCACTTGACCCCTCATCGTCTTGATGGCTCTTCCATGTCAAGACATATGTCATAAACGAACTGAGCGATAAGATACTACACGTACCAATGGGCTCTTCCAAAACTTTGGCAGCAGTTACTACACGTACCAATGGGCTCTTCCAAAACTTTGGCAGCAGTTTAGATGTCTTGACATGGAAGAGCTGGCACAAAGACTGGAAAATACCTAAACAACGTGAGTGAAATCATTCAATAAATGTTTTTTAGAAAACGGAAAGATCAAGGATCATGTTCGTGTGCAAAAGAAATTGCGCCCACGATAAGTGGATGCGCCGAAAATGTTCAGTACGCCGACAGGAGAGTCCGTGCCACACTAGTGGGGCTATGGCGGACAAGGCGGAGGCTACAAAACGGTACCCATAAATTCCAAAGAGTTCCACATACGGACAAAACAAATTTTCTCCTAAAATGTTATAACAGCCATCAGAAAGTGATAACATGTTCTAAAATGTGAAATTTAGCAAAGAAAATTCCGAAGTATTTACTAAGAAAACACTTGGGTTTTTTCAGACAAGTCCCCTAGGTTTGCGCACAGAGGCACTAGGTGTTGTACGTATGGATCTCTTTCCAAAAATCAATTAAAACGTACACATATATACACCAAGCCTAGGATTTAATTTCAGACAATGTTGTTTCAAACATTAAATGGCTGATGGGCATGCTTACCTACCAAACTGCGGTCAAAAAAGAAGAAAAAATATCCACATTTTGGGGCTGCAAATTCTTCTTTCCCACGTTGAATTTCAAAATGGCCGGCATTTCGCTCACGTGGTCGTTGAATTTCACCCACTGACGTACCAACGCACGGCGCAAAAAATGGACCAATGGGAGTTCAGCAAAACATTATGGCAATTAGTGTTCAAAATGCAAAACAGCCACATTTTTTAGAATGAAAATACAGGTATTTGTACTCTTTAATGGAGGAATAACAAAGATTTGTCTCATTATGTTTAAAGCAATTTTAAGAATCTTTCTTAAAAACTGTTTTTAGAGGCTTCACTTTGCTTGATTCACAGGACTCATCCCTACAACTGTAATGAACTCTTCCAAATTTGAAATGCCAGCGGAGGGATTGCTTCCTTCGCTTTTAACATTATGTAGTACCACTTTTAAGTGACATTTTCTGTGAATTTTGCGTGAGATAAACCTTGACGTTTGATTTAAGACAAATAACTGCATAACCAAGTTTTCAAACCCCCATTTTGATGGCAGTATTCCGAAAGCTCTGTTAAACAATGACATTGGTGGGGGGATTTGGTGTCCAATCGGCATTGAGTGATGCCATCTTTGAATAAAATGCTGGATTGCAATACACAACTGTGGGTGTCTGGAAAGTCTCTGGTGCCACCAGTGGGAATCAATTTGAAAGTCCAAGTATTTGGTATTACAGTTGATGGTTCTTACATTTCTCATGTCAAAAAATAAATGAAATTGAAACTGGCTTGTGACATGTAGATTGAACAGGTTTAGACAAACAGTAGGCCCCGACAGCTTGTCGGCAAAGGGTATCAAAACCAGTAATGCAAAAAGTAACAGATGAAGTCATGGACTAAGGAATGTTTCAAAGCCTTTCAAAATGAAAAGTTTTATTTCCAACATGAAGCATATTCTGTGTACTAGAACACTCTTTGATAAAAACCTGCTATTACACAGGCCTACCCCAAATGAGGGAGATGGTAAATCACACTTTGGCCTGGTGGTACACTTTCTATTCTTGACATCTATTATAAGTACAGTCAGTGTGCCTCACAGCTAGCTGTAAATAAATTATAACAGAATTATCAGAATAGTTACGAGATCATGAGATATCAATATTAATATACTGCACAAATGTTTGATAGGGCGGAGACATAAATTGATAAACAACATGAGCGAAGCACTTTCGAGATGCACATAGGCTACATTCTTCAGTCAATCTGGTGTTCCAATTTGAATTCGTTCCAGGTAATGACATTGCTTTCTCACTTCTTTAATGACGGTAATTGCACTGCTGGATGAAAATTTCCCAAACTGGAACTTTAATCAATGGAATCATGATTTGAAGTACACTTTGAAATACACTGAGCTACCAAGTGCTTATTCACCAAACGCATCTCAGACAACTCCAACAGTCAACAATTAGATGTTGGTTACAACCACAAAATATAGGGAGCTGTGATATAAGCATACTGCACTTTTTATGGAGTTTTTAATGTCAGATTAAGTGATCACATAACCCAATACGTAAACTAATTTTGTGGGAACATGGTAATGGGACTGAATGTGGAATCTTCCTAGAGTGAAAAAGTATATATGTACATATATACTTGCTGAGCATTTTTTGTAAACTAAATTTATCTTTGATTGGAATCAACTTACGATAATGGGAGGTGCTGGGACACTACACTTGTGACTTGTCCAATCATTCTGACAACAGGAAATATGAAATTCATCACTGTGTAGTGAAAGAGTTAAACTGGATGTCTTTTCACATCCAACATGACACTTGTTAGAAAGATGGTTACTATGAAGCGTTAATTTCCAAAATGCGGTATATCCATTTGAAAGACATCAAATTCTCCCACATTTCTGAAATATTAACAAAAAACCAACATATTGGGTGTCCCTGAACGTAGTTGTTTTAGTTTATTGATATCATTTCTGAGTATATATAACCTTTTGAAACTGACTTTAGGTAACCAGAAGACGGTGGGCCTCTAAACGATTCCCAAATGGTGCACATCACTGAATTTTTCAAATTCACTGCCCTGCTAATAGGCTGCCATCTTTGGTCAAGTTTGAAAGCATACAAGGAATGTGACCATAACAGGTTATACAGCAAAATCATGTGATGATCCTCAGTCTTTTTCTAATCTATCACAAAGACACATCAAACAGGTTTGGCTGAAACGTCCATGTTAAATGCATGACAATTTTCTTTTTCTACAGAAGCGTTATTCAGAGATTAAGCAACAAACTCCTGAGTACTTTGCACTTAACAGAAAAAAAAGGCAAGGAAAGGCCAAAGCATGAATAATCTCTCTTAACATGTCAAGAAAGTAAAAAGTCTTCCTGGGTAAATACAAAATGTAACAAGCCACATGTGTAAGTCAGTTTTCCAACAGTGTAAGGCAGATGGGACAATGTGGCTTTTGTACTTCTGACAAGATGGTTTGAGAAGCAAAATGATGGCACACAAGTAGATAAGTGCTAACTGATAACAAATGCGAACTGATAAAATTCCAAATGAAAATATTTTTCTGATCAATTGAAAGAAAAAAACAACAACCAGGTGATGTAGTTGTCAAATTATGTTTACAGATAGTACCAAATGAAAGAATAGATGGGAGCAGTTGAATGCGTTCTTGATTATATAAGTCCAGCCTTAGCTTGTTTGACTAACTGAAAGCATTGCTATCCCGTTTAACGGTGAGCTTTATTCCACTGGCATATTATTTTAGCAAATCTTGTGGCATATGTGATGCGTCTAATATTTATGCTTCTACACTACAGTTGTAATGACTTCATTTCAAACTGTGAAACTCTTTCTTCAACATTTATTTTGCAGAATTCAGAACAGAATTTTGGAATCCTAAACAACTCTTCCATTCCAGACATGTTTGTTTGACTTCAGGTGAGATGCTCCACACTGAGTGATCCGCTGTGCTTCACCAGCACCAAGCACAGCAGATGTCAGCTTTAACAGTTTCCAGGGCAACACAATTGAAACTTGATGCCCATCACAGCTTAAACTCTAGGACGAATACTTAAGATGGTTTCTGTCTGCACCTGTCCTTGATGACAGATATCAAATCAGCTCTGGGTATCTGCTCCTACAAATGGAGACCAAAGATTGCAAATAATTATCTGGATGGCAAACTTTTCAAGAAGGAAAGTGATGTAGGTAGTATAAAGTTCCTTTTCACTACAGAGGAACCAGGAATCCTTAAGTTTGATATTTATAAATTGTTCACATAGTTTGTCAATGGTCACCATTTGTAGAATAATGTGACGTAAGTCAGTCAAGTCATAAATGACACAATACTGTCTTCAAAGTATGGAATTTTCCAGACTTTAAATTTGCTTCAGACTCAAAACACACAAACTCCTGCAACTTGAAACAAGATCTGCCCAAATTATGCGATTTCCCCTTGTTAACACCAAAAGGAGGAACAGGAGATGCTTCTTCAGGGAAACTGGTCAATACTGAAAATTAAGATTTCACCTGCTTAAGAAAAAAGTCTACTTTATTCAGGGATAAAAAATGTGAACAGGCACCATTCTGATGAACCAGTGGCTGTCTTCACCAAATAAAACAAAGCAATCATCTGACTTTTGAGAGTTTGAAAGGGCAGGGTTTTCACATTCCAAGTCCCAAATCTGCAAATATAATGAGTAAAATTGGGCATGCCTACAAATGGTGTATCCAGTGGGGAGTTCAAGCCCCCCCCCCGGACTTGTTACCATCTCGGGGGCAATTCAAGGGTCGGCATTTTAGAAACTGTACTACCACCTTTCGTGGGGATGGGGTATGAGGATTCTTTTACGGGTTAAAATATTTGGATGTTCATTTTAAGAAAAACTTCCGTTGTGACCCTCCTGGATCACTGACCTGGATACTTCACTGCTGCCCACCCCACTGCACTATGAACACATCCCCTCCATCCCTCTTTGCATAATGTGTAGCCATGTCCAAACAGACCTACAACGTAATTACGTGACGCTCTGTTTACATGTTCACTTTCTTATGGCAGTGAGGTAGGACAAGGTCTGGCCAGACCCAAAGAGAAAGTGCACCAATAGGCAAAGAGTGACGGCATTGTGTTTTAGGTCGATTGCCCAGCTGCAGCTGGTGAGAACCAAATGTTTCTGTGGGAAATGGATGCAGGAACCACCCAGCAGATTCCACAACTTCACACATCATTCATACCAACGTGAAGAATGTGAAGCCCGACCCTTGTTCACTTCCCCTGGTATACGGCACTGATGCCTACCTCTTCTCTTGTCTCTGTGTTTCTCAGGGTCACGGTTCCGCTCTTCAACTCTGCCTCCCCCACGGCTGCTATCAGGGGGATGCCGGTGGTCTCCGCCATTTGGTACTGGTTCAGCATCTTGGGGTTCCGCTTGTAGACCATCTCTGCCTGCGGGAGCAGGAAGTAAATCTGGACAGTCAGCCCCCGTGTTGTGGGTTTGATGCATGAACAAAAAATGCCATAATCTCCAGCGGGGCAGCAAATCTCATGCATGAGCTTGTTTGCACGTCTGAAATGGTGTACGCATAGGTAATTTTGCAAAACTACAGCTTATTTGCATGGGCACCGGGTAAATGGCACCAATGCCATTTTGACTGTCATCCACGCTTCTCTAATGGTCTCCAGTGAACAGGGTGCTTGCACGAGGACGGATACCCAACATATTTGAGAGTTATCTCTGAAATATTCCTAGACTGCGGGTTATGCCTCAAAGTATGTCAGGTGTGGAACCCAACTGTGCAAACAATTCGTTGTACTGAAAGCTTTGGAACATGGGTCCATGTAACTTGAAAACTCCCTCAAGAAATTTACTGACATTTCAAGTATAGTAGTATTTATCAGGAAATATAGGGGTGGGGTATGGTGTGCCAACTGTTCTTGAGAATTTTCTATTATCATAAATTTGGGGCGCCTCCATTTATTTACGTAGTGACTAAGAATCAAACTTGGGTTTCAGAAGTTTTACACTATTTCTGGAGGGACAAACTGCCGAGTTTATTGCTCAGAAATCACAGAACTCAAGAAGGCTTCCTTCTCATTGTAGTAATACTTGTTGTTCTCCCCCTATTTTTAACTACACGTTTCTCAATCCCCTCAAAATGCTAAACAATGTTATACATCCTCGTGTACGGGAGCCAACCTGACCTGCGACCAAAGTAACGCAGGGTGGAGGTCAGCTTGGTTCCAGTCACCCACATACATGTAATTGTACAAATCCAAATTACTACATTTACTTTTTTTATTGTGGGAAATGTTTCCTGGGGGTGTAACTTTCTGAACTTCTTGAATGGATTGGACAGCTTATTTCATCTAAAGTCTTCTTGTCTGATGGAACAGCTATGAGGCAACAGAAAACTTCCAAATCTTCCAACTTTGAAAATGTTAACTAATTTCAGAATTTGTTTAAAATTGCAGCCCTTTCTAAAAGGTATGCATGCATTGGAAATTACAAGAAACCCTCCTCTTTAAAAATAAATGATCATTCTAAGATAACATGAAATGATAGCTGTAATCAATTATGAAGCAACTGATGATGTCACATCATCCAATCTGCAGACACCTTTATTGAAAACTTCACTGAGTAGCAATATCGGCTCTGTCACAAACAAGGAGACTCAAAAGTGCTTTCTGAACTTCGCTCCTTATGCAGATAGTCCCTTTAAGGCCTAAATTAATTCTGGAACTAGACACCCCAATGCCTCCCAAATAAGTACTCTCCCAAAATGTACTACCACTTGCCTTGATTCCAGCATCCCACAATTCCCTGCAGAGTTTTAGTCTCTCCTCCAGCATGCCGCTCTGAGCAGAGGCTACCAGTACTTCCGTCTCTGTGGTCCTGATTTTCTCGGCGTTGGCCTCGGCTTTGGCCTCCATGATGGAGAAGATCCGCTCGATGCCAATGCTCAGGCCGACACAGGGCACCTACGGTCAAAACGAGTTGACGGAATAATACAAATGATCTACTTTCCAAGAAAACTCCCATGGGTTGAGTCCAAGAACAGAATGCTCTGAGAAACTTTCACCACTAGACAGGAATTTCAATACTGTGTGGCTTGCAAGAGCCATCAATGTACGTCACAGTGACTAGGCATCAAATTTGTGTGGGTGTGGTGTGGAATATACATGTATTTTTTTTCAGTGCTACCTGTAGATGCTAGAGGCGATGGCGTACAAACATCTGTGGTAACTCTCTTTATTTGTGAGAAACCTGCATGTGAGGCCTATAAATGTGGTCTCGGCTGAATAAAGTGTTCTGCAGGCCTTCCGGTATAAGTGTTGTGTAGGCCCTACTCAGTCATAGACACCATCACTAATTTCATTGAGCTGGTAAGTACTGGAACCTTCCATTTCATGTTGATGCTAATCTATCCTGATAACCAGCTGGAATTAAGCCTTTTCCAAAATTGAGAAATCAAAAAGAGGAGCACACTGTGGTCTTTATGTAGGTCCTAAATGTGGATAAACGGCCCAGCATATAGTGGGAAAATGGCACAGAAGTACTTGACCTGAGTGAACTATATACCTGCCAGAGGGCATTGACATGTACAAAGCCATTGGGGTAATCTGCTTAGCACAAGACGGCTGTAGGTTTACGATCACTTGGACAGGTTTAAGGAAACTTGGAAATCTCTTGGAGTCTCTACCTGCTTGCCCTTGGGATCAAACATGCTGACCAGGCCATCGTAACGCCCTCCTCCCGAGACCGACCCCACTCCCACCTGCTCTCCACCCTTGGTGGGCAATAACTCAGACCCTGCATTAAAAAAACCGAAGACATGAGGACAGTCAATGCAGAACGAATAGAAAACACCACAAGCTTCTGGCAAGGATGTGGGCTTTTGGAGGGGCGGTGAAAGTCCCTTTTCAAAAATACCCAGAGAGTTAAGGTTGATGGTTACAGTTACCTTTCAGCACAGCTTCAAAGATGACCCCTGTGTAGTAGTCCAACCCTCTGGCCAGGCTAAGGTCAAAGGACACCTAAGAAATTACACAGTAAAAACATCAATATTGAAAAACTGTCATAAAGCAGTGATGCAAAAAGAAATAAGGCTCTTTTTTGAAGGCCCCAAGGATAGCTTTATCCACACCCAGTGCAGCGTAGAGCACTGAAATTTCCAAGTTTTCTGAAAGTATCAAGTGATAAATAATTTACGGATGAAAGATATGGGATATGTTTGCTTTCATACCCCTAACATTGGAGGTTACGTATAAAAAAGAAGCCTACGTGAAATGGCCTGCCAGTCATGATTTGGCAGCCAATTATGACTGAGTTCTCCAGACTTCCTCTGATACTCCACCATGCATGGGAGTTAATCTTGGGCTTCCAATGATGGCCCATCATAGGAACTTCAGCACTCAATCTCAACACGCTGTAAGCGGTTTGGTTCCTGCCTTTTATTTACACTTCAGCCTAGTCTGTTCAGTTCTTTGTCTAGTCTGTTATGTAAATGGTCCAATCTGCTGAGGACTTGTTTGGGGTGTATTTTTATCAGAATTGGAAAGGTTTTTGTTTTGGTGTTTGTGTAATCAGTGTAAAAAATCACTGATTTTTGAATCATGCGCTACGTTTGTCATGACGTCAAAAAACTGGCAAACGAGGTCTGTATATCGCATTGTGAGTGTGAGTGATGCATCTTGAGGGGCATGCGATAAGCCTCGTGCTGTGGCTGGAAATTTGGTGGAATAACGCTCTCTTTGAGTACCAGCAGCACCACCTCAAATTTAATTCATGAACACAGAAAATACAAACATAGACACGAGATCAAGTTTTGTGAATGAACCTGCAAAAAATTGGTGACAGCAGTGTTTTTTCAACTTGCAACTGTAGAGCTGCATTCATATTCGATGTAGTGGAACGTATGACCCTTTCTTGGCAGGAATTGTACATTGACTGGTTGGTGCATTTCCATCATGCCTTCGTTGGCAACGGTTTGGTCTGGCGGGAACCAGTGTGGTGCGGTGTGGTGTGGTGTTTTGATTTGCAAACGCTTGTTGTAAACAGTGTTCTAGCCAGGCATTCAAAAGCATATCGGGCTGATAGGCTGAGCAAAAACCCTGACAGCTGAAAATCCCCCGATATGCAATCGATACGCTTCTATTTTCCAGGGGAAGAGTTCCTAATATTAAGTTAAAGAAAAATTGCAATCAGAAATTTGAATAAAAGTTCTTTTAAAACACCGACGAAAAGTCACCAGAACATCGGCAAAATGCACCGAAATCGAACGAATCTTCCACAATGCAGCATAGCTAGCTAGGTCATACAAACACGAAAGTGCATGTACTTAAGTTTTTACAGCTCTGTGGAGAATCACGTACGCACGGCATGAACGATACTAGTTCCCACCGTGCTGCTGACAAGGTAATACAATAGCCCGAAAACTGATCGAAGTAAGCGACAACTAACTTGTCACAAAACCTGGTCTTTCTCTGTAGTTTCTTCTAATGCATTTATATCGATGGTTATTTTGATATACTTTGTCGTGGTTCACGAGGACGATTTTTGGTAAGACCGTGGCACACACACGGTCTCAGTAGCCGGTGTGTGCATAGTACTGCACCACATCTAAGCACAGTCTTGCAGTGTTTTTGAATCGATCTTCACATTTCCTTCGTAATTTGTTAATCGTTCTTATTTATTTTTTGAAAGTGTGTGTTTGTTATTTTAAGACCAGACTTTTTATTATTTTTAGCACAAACATTTAACCTTGTGATAATGAGAGTAAGTTTGGAATGATCATGCAATGTACAAACATATTCTTGTTGACAAAAGTTTCAGGACTTAGCAAGAAAGTTCAAACAATGGTAGGGGTCCAGGTGAATTAAGTTAATTTTCAAGTGGGCATGCCCTTTTTTGTATGTGTATAGGTAGAATAATCATACATTTTGAGTTAAAACCCCAAGAATCTATTCAGATTGAAGTTTTTCAAAATGAAATGAAAACCAAGGTGTGGGCCTATTAAGCTGTTAATTTCGTACCATGGAGCTTCTCAAACAAGAACAAGCAAATGAAAAATACAATTATGCAGTAATGAAATGTGGATCAGATATTTACATGTATAAGACATTTGCCCATTTCCTTAGCAAAAGCAAAGCAAAAAACGAAGCGAAGCCCCCCCCAAAAGTAGAGAAAAGGGTAGAAGTCAGCGTAAAACTGATAATTTTGCTTTTTACAATGACTTAATAACATGGAATAGGGTAATGGGAGCTTAAAACAAAGCTGTTATATTTAACATAATAAATTTTAAACAGTGCCCTCGGGTGTCAAATAATATCCAGTCACCCTCCCCGTCTTTAATTTCATCCTGGCAAGAACAATGGTTGTAGATGGGTCATCAACAACGGTTTTTCAGGCAACGGAGTCATGAAAACCTTTCGTTGTAACAGGAATTTCGTATAATGCGATTTTGCTGTACAAAACAGATTTTCTCCCTATAGAAATGTGCATGTTTTCACCGGGACCAAAGATGGACATTTGTTATAACCGGATTTTCGTTATAGTCAATTTCATAACAACGAGAGTCAACTGTACCTTGTCCAGTCTGTTTAGCACTTTGTCCAGCATGTAAAGAACCTTGTCCAGTTTGTTTAGTACTTTATCCAGTCTGTTAAGAACCTTGTTCAGTCTGTGTAGTACCTCGTCCAGTCTGTTTAGTACTTTGTCCACTCTTTTTAGTACCTTGTCCAGTCTGTGTAGCACTTTGTTCACTCATTTTAGTACCTTGTCCAATCTGCTTAGTACCTTATCCAGTCTGTTCAGTACCTTGTCCAGTCTGTTTAGTACCTTCTCTGGTCTATGAAGTATCTTGTTGTAGTCTGTGAAGTACCTTGTCGAGTCTCCCACCTACCTTGTCAAGGACTCCAAAGATTTGACAGTACTTCAGCAGGGTCTTCATGCCTTCCAATCCCTCCTTGGCTGCCTTGCTCTTGGTTAGCTCTGGGTCCTGCAGCAGTTGCTCTACCAGCTCCAAGCTGCCTTTCATCTTGACGTAGTGACCAATTCTGTCGGCAGTCTCGGGGTCCAAACCTTTCTCCTCGATCATTTCTTCCCGGACATCTTCCCAGAAGGTCTGTCAGAACAAGACATTAAGAGTTGCCTGGGTGAATGGTGAACATTTGGTTTAACATTGTAAACACTGGAGGATCCATTCCTTAACACTTTCCTGGTATTGTTGCAGTGCATTTTTTTTTAACCTAAGCAGAGCCGTCTGGAGATTTCCAGCATAATGTCTGCTTGAATTGCTAATGGCAAATAGGCCAACATGCTTAAGGCCATGAACTTCAAATGACCCTGACAAACTACGTTTCAGATTTAACTGTAACTTCAGAGTTACCAAAGAGTGCCTTTACATGCATGCAAAGTTTCATTAAGATCAAACAAGTGAAAGCTGAATCCACCAACCCCCCAACCGCACCCCAGCTTTTGTAGGGTTAACTGAATGAAGATTGACCTTGATTCCCCAAATTATATGTAAATTGAAGGGAAGAAAATTAATTCTTAGTCCGGAGTGGATTTTCAAATTTATCACCTTGTCTAGTTTGTCAACAGAGGAGCATATAGTGCGGAACTTGTCTGCTGGTACCCCGCAGACTTCAAACATGCCATCCAGAAGCTCCCTGTGATTGACCTATAAGGAAGTGGAAACAAAGTTGACTAAAGCTGTTAGAGGCTTCAAAACAAAGTGTTTTTAAGAATAACAATATTGTTCAGATCAGAAAGCCATTGGGTTTCCAAATCACAGATGTTTGTTGGGAAACCAAGATATTAACAAAGCTCATCTCTTGAAACAATTAACGGCTTCAGTACAGCGCTGCTATGTCGAACACCACAGGGGCCAATACAAAAGCGACAATGCGAAAGAAGAGTTTCCTCATGACAACTGCCTCTGTTGCAAGTACTCGGGGGCCAGTTTACATGCACACAGGGCACTTATGTACATGTGCACTGCACGTGCATCCACAAATGACTGAGATCAATATCCATGGCTGAAAAGTGTACTTAACTCTCATGATTATATATTTTGTGAAGTGTTCAAACAGTTGGAACTTGACCAATGCAGCCCTTTTACATTTTTGCCTATTTCTGTGTGCCTTCACTCTCGATATCTGGCCTTGTTTTTCTTTTGATAAACCTCAATCCATCCCTGGAAAAGAGCACTGTGTAGATTTGGGAGATTATTTCAAGGCACAAGAGATAACAGGCATTGGAAACTTTCGGCACATTGTTTTGCACTCTGAGTGAAGTAATATGAACAGTACTGATCTCTCACGAAAGGAACAGCGAGTCCTTACTTTCTAAACATAGTGTCGCTCGGATCTTGCCCAACGTTTGTTGAAATTTATTAAATGCATTACACCATACGGATTACTCGGAAAATAACAGACTAAATGGAATACATGTAAGAGGGGGTAAAGTGGTTACTTAACTAACCATTCAAACATTTTATTGTTTGTTCCTGAATATGATAAAGTCTCCAGGGGGTTTCATGCAGTGCCGTCATGTTTCATCAAATTTGGTTTAACATTTGTGATTTATCTGAGCTCAGGGAATGTTCTCTGTTAACCTGTTCAGACGTAAGTTAAGTCAACCATTATGTGACAGACACGTTTTTCCAGCAGTCTTGCTCAACAAGTTGGAGAAATGCATAAAGTTGTAAGAACACCTTGTATTTCATTCCAAATAAAAACAATCTGATGTCCAGGGGAGTGTGTGCTCTGACGTAATGGATATTTTGTCACGGGAGGGATTGGGTGAAAGCCTGGATTTCTCCCTGATAGGAATGAGCCTGGCCAACCATTTGGAGCTTCCTGCAAGCGGATTCTATGTGAAGGTAAATTCAAAGGTGTAATTTCCAAAGTTACGGGTAATCCAATAAAAGAACTGAAACTTGTTAAACAGGAAATCCCTTCATGAAATCTAAGCGAGCTTTGAACTGACACTGGGATGATTACTACTGAGCAAAACAAGAATTTACCTTGATGACAAATTCTCCCAAGCCCAAGTTGGTGAGAATCTCGTGGATAATTTTGAGGCACTCAGCATCAGGTATCATAGGGTCGTATTGGCCAGCTATGTCAAAATCCTGTTTAAAGATATAAAATTCTACAATACAATGTTCACATTCATTTACCAGTCTGCTTTTCAATCTACAGCAGAGAAAACTCATCAGCTGTGGACAATTCTAACAGCATAATTGTTCTAACACAACAAACTGTTATTTTTAAACACAAGACCATCAGTGTTTTTCAGTTTTGTAAAAATTTCAGCAAAAATAACTTACACACTGATAGAACTCCCTGTACCTTCCACGCGTCATGGCAGGGTTGTCACGGCGATATACTTTGGCGATGTGAAAACGCTTGATTCGGTTGATTTTATTCATGGCCAGATATCGTGCAAAAGGGACCTTTATAGAAAAAAATCCGTTAAGGAAGAAATAGGGAAAGGACAACTTTGTAGGTCTTTTCAAATACGTAAACACAATACTTGGTGAGAGCTTTGTGTAAAGTTCCAACAGTAGGACATTAATTTTTGTTTCAAAATTGCAAAACAAATGGCATGTGTAACGCAAAAGATATTAAAAAGAAAGAAATAATACATCGAGAAAATTGGATTAGGTACACTAATCAGAGTTTGGAAATTGTAAACTCTTCATTCCATCTTGTATTCATTGTGTGTACAAATAAGCAGTAGATCTTTGGGGACAGGGGCTAAAGGTTTGCTCCCTGCAACAAATTTGAAAAACAGGGAACAATAATAAATGATGCTCGTTCAAGTCATGTCTTATAAAACCCATCCTCACGAGCCACAGCTGGAACCACCCCTTTAATCACTGTTGATGACAGTCAAGACTTCAAAACAATTTCCACTGTGTTCCCTGAATTCTAGTGCACTCCTCTTACCCAAGGTGCAATGCATTTGTGCACATTCATTTGCAAACAGGTGCAACTTTGACAAAAACATGACAGCAAATATTCTCATGGTCTATTTGAAAGTCTCACATCTTGACTACTTTGTTCAATTTTTGTGCTAGCTGGTCATGCGGGTCCTGAGCAAGATGAAGTCTCACTCCAGATTGGTTAAGGATACCGTTAGGTCGTATCGCAGTGACAGTAGCTCCCCTCCTTGGTCTTTGAGGTCATAGATCAGCTTGGAGTCCTCCCCGTACTTGCCCGTCAGTGTCTCCTTCAGCTCAAAGACGGGCGTGTCGATGGTCTCGGCACCGTGACGCTTGAAGCTGTCCACGATCGTCTTGAAGACGCCCTCACGGATGGCCATCTGCCTGGGGTTGTAGTCCCTGGTCCCCTGAGTGGGAGGTGGGGAAGGGGGGGTATCTTTTAATCCTTTCAGGCAAAGTAATACACTGGAAAAAAGCTTACAATCTTGCAAAATGAAGCCACTCCTACGAACAGATACAAGATTCGGGTCTGGGTACACCTATAGACCTTTTTCCTGTGATGTCACACTCGTGCCGGACCGCGATCTGTTATGATAGTAATGAGTGCATAGTGTTGTGATGGTAATTTACTTTCAAGATAAACTCGTCAAGCATGAAGCGTTCACACATGGTTGAAGCTGCCCATAGAACTATATGCAATCACCGTCACCACGGCGGTTCACACGTGGTGGTATTGTTTACAATTAGCGCAATCCAGTGGGTGATAAAGGTGGGTGACCTCGTTATTCTGTGTGGCATATGAATAGTCTGTTGCGGGAAGTATTGCCACTGCACCTGAACATGAGCCGACATGTACGGCACGCAAGTTACGTTCCACTCCACCTTCAGTGTCTCGTACTCCTTCATTACGGAACAAATATCACAATTATTCTGACCAGCTAAGTAAGATTTTGGGATTTATGCATCTTAGAGATATTATATTGTGCATTTTTCACACATCGTCAAAACTCCTCGTTTTAATGCATTTGGGCCACAACAATGCCAGTTACATGTATCTTCATGCATGCTTCATGTATGCCTGTTGTGCCTTTCTTTCCGTTACATCATCAACCCAACATAAACACAAAATTTGACCTTCCGTGTTTCCAAAATCGACCCAGTTGGTTGTGGACAGAAATTGCCTGTTATTTCTCTCGTGTTGATTTTCGAAAGATAATTCATTATAAACTGGTTCCTGGGAGTCCAATCTACCTCCCAAACCCCAGATGCCGTAATGATTTGAAGCCTCTTTCCTACCTCTTCAAAACCTGCCAAAATTCAGTCCAACGTAGCTACATAATGGTAGGTTCTTTGTAGTAGAATTGGGGCATTCAGCACCAAGTGGCAGTGACTAGGCTTCATAGTAAGGAGCTTCAAAGTACAGATGTGTCTTCGAAGCTAACTGGCTACTTACCTTCGGGGTTTTGAGGACAAACTTTTGAGTACTGGCATCATCTCCAAGTTGGGCTTTCAGTTCCAGAAGCTTGGCAACCTCTTCAGCGATCTGAATCGGGGGGGGGGACAAAATCAAATTTCTTATTGAGTAACAAGCTGTGAATTGAGCTTCACAGTAATTGAACAAGCTCTAAAGATATATGGCTCGTAAACCTTCCTGTAAAAGGCTAAAGAGATATGAACCACAAGTGCTCCACTTTTGGGGAGGGGGTGAAGTTAAAACCATGCTACACTCTAACTGCATACAACTGTCTGCATATCACCCAGAGACCATATTACCACCATTCACTCGTGGTGGTCTTGAATCAGCCTTTTCATGATCCAGTTTTGATTGCTGTATCTGGTCTCACTTTTTAAAACTGAATATCCGAAAAAGTAGCTTCCACTGCAAAAGAAAAGATACTGTGGCGCCATCCAGTCTTAAACTCACTGCAGGAAAAATTGTTCGTGTCAATTGGAATAAGGCTATAAATAGTTGTACAGGTGATTACACATTTCTTACAAGGTCCTCACCACAACGAGTCTGGACCATGGGCAGAAACCAGAGAGTCTGATGTTCAATTTTTTTTCCTTTTTGCAATTTGGAAACTCTTTGTGGAATTACTGGTTTGTCCTACCACTATAATTCACCACTTGATTACCACTTCTTACAAATATTTAGATACAATTTATTTCAATCAAAATTAAAAAGCAGAATCACATGTACCTGATTATTTGCATCGTGGCAAATGCAGCGCCCAGCCATGGGAAAGGGAATCCACCGGCAACCCAGTCGACGCAGAAACATGAGTTTGGTCCAGGTCAATGCCATGGTGATAATCCAATGAAACAACCACAGGCAGCATCAAACAGCCAGCAGAGGGAGAGAGAGAGAGAGAGACAACGAGAGACCAAGGCAGGAAGAGCGTTCCACAGGATGACAGGGACCAGAGATAGAGGCGAGATCCGTTTGGGCAGAGAGATGAAAGAAAACTGTAGGTTAGGCCTGGGCCCAGTTACAGGGAGGGGAACAGAGAATAGGTAACGGTGAATCAATAGGGTCACGTAGCCAGAGGAATCGGCAACACAAGAGGCAGATACCAGACTTTGTTTTTCAAGTTCTGAAGCCCTGTTACATGGTCCACGGTCAATGTCTGTGTCTAAGGGGTCGCTAAGGTTGAGTCAAAGTCTGTCACAAAGGCCAAGTCAATGATTCCAGGATCATGTCAAAGGCTCGATCACTAATCATTTATTGTACATGTACATTAACTCGGCCATCAACCATTCAAAAACAAAGGGAAAAATCTTAATTGTTAAAGAAAATCTGTTTCATTTTGAAGAAAGTACAAGAAAGTCTAGTTGAGTTTTAGACATTGTGCTTAGCACTTTCTCTTTCCTTCCCAAATGTGAGTAACCCTTACCATCATTATTGGAATTACCAATTTCCACTTAAACTTAAGCCAGGCGCATTAGACAATTTAAGGACCATTTTGGAGGTAAATTTGGAAGATTTGATTGAAAAGAATATTAAAGGAAGAAAGAAATTTTGAGAGTCGATTGTCAACTATCTGTTCAAGCATTTTAGAGAAAAGCACAAGTACCAGTGACTGGCCTAGATCACTGACAGATTTTGCTGCTTTTTTGGGCGTGGTGATACCCAAGAAGATACCAGTAGCAGTGCAGAAGCAGAACAGATATTAATCTTGGGACTACATGAAACATTGACAGGTGGTGAGGTGGAAGTCAGTAAAAAGTGGGAGTTTTAAAAGGGAAATAAAGTCCGAAATCTGCGCTTAAGTTGGTGCGCTTGCGCAGTTGCAGTGCCGTAATGATAGAAAATGGGAGATGCGTTAAGGCTGCTGCAACAACAGTCAATGCGTTCCACTAAAAGGGTAGATTTCTGTGCGTGAGCTCATTAATATTTGTGATCCCATTGGGATTTGACAATAAGACGTGCCAGCATTGGAAGAGGTATTTTTAAAAAAAATCATGAATTTGGGACTTCTGACGTCCGATTTGCTGTATTTTGCTCACAAAAAACTCCAACCCGTGGGCCTATTTTGCAAATTGCACAGAGGCGAGTGCGGCGGCTACATTGAGAGCTGAGTGCATAGGCCTAGTTTTACTCCTATTTTAGGAGTGTTTTTCGGCGAAGGGTGAATTTTAAAAAAATGTGCATGGCTAACCCCTACAAAATTAAAAGAAAGGTGAATTTCTGGCCATAATCTTGTATTTTCAAAGGAAAGTGGGAGGCCAACCTCTCCTTGAGAGTCACCTGGTGATGCTGCTTCTGTCTGATTTTGCACTGTTTTCAATGGCCCAAATAGTGTAACTGTACATAATGCAACCTTAGGGGCGAAGTGGAAATGGGGCAAAGTGACTGCTAATCATGAAACTACATGTAGCACCGTCAACGGGTCAATGACCGTTCTCTCGGATTGGAATTCCCCTCTGGCATGTCTGGAACTTCATGGATTGGAAGGAGACCTAGGCCTACCTTGTCTTTGTCTGAATTCTCTGCCTTTAACTTTCTCACGACTTCACCTTGCTTTTTGATCTTGTCAACAACAGCTCGTTTTTCCGTATCCGCCATGGTTTAAAATTCAAGGTAGAAAATCGAACTGGACCTGAATGATGCAACCTTGTCCAGTTTGATCATGCACGGCTTGCCTTGTAACATGCAGTCACATGTCCTCTGCATATGTACGTTCAAGCGGCTTCATTCGTCATTCTCACATGAATGACGCCCTCTCGTGGTTTTATCAAGTGCGCCCTCTTGTGAGATTATTTCATCTTTGGGAAGTGCGCCCCCTTCCGGATTTTTTGTGATAAAAACGCCCTCTTGTGAAACCGATAATGACGTTTTCTTAATAGAGCACGCCCTCTCTTGAGTTAGTTTAATGCATGTTTTGCTTTTAAAGTCATCTTGAAGAGCCCCCTCTCGTGATTTAGATTTTTTCCATGTTATCTTGAAGAGCGCCCTCAGACAATAATCTTTATCTTTAAGTATTGTTCGGATACCTTAAACGGAAAATACGCCCAATTATTTAATTTGTTCATGTTTATTCGCAGCTGTAAAAAAATAACTTCAATAATTTGCGACGCATTTCTGTGTTCAAGGTTTAACTATTATAACTTGTATACAGCTTGAAAATAAAAGTTTTCAAGGAAAGAGAGGATGATGTTCAATGTTGAGGGAATCTGATTTTACATGTAATACAGGCGCGGACAGGGGGGCCAATCCCCGCTGCTGTGAGACAAAATAAATTCACGAAAATGGGGAAAATAAAATAATAAGTTAAAACAAAAAGCAAATAAAAAAGCATCCCGCAGACACTTGTTATATGAACAAGGTGAGTGTTACAAATAGGAGATTACAGTCCGCAAAAATGAGACATCAAAACAATATCTCCGACCTGACCTCCCTTCCTGGAAAAATTCCTGGATTGTCCCCAGTTATTCTAAAAACCTGAACCTAATTGTAAAAAGTTTTGCGAGAACAGCAGATCCGTCATGGGGTGGAACTAGGGCCCCTGGAAGCAGCAGGCCCCCCGGCAAAAATAATAAGCATCAGAATTATACCCCCCCAGTAGTACAGTGTCCCGCCCCCATGCCCCAAACTGGCTGGTGGAAAATTCTATGAGAACAGCTAACTATCCAACATTTGGACGGCTCAAGGAACTGGGTAATCCCTTCCTCCATGGTTGGCACATTAAGGCAGCATGAAATTACAAAAATTGAAATTTTTGCTTTTGCCTTTGAAAAAAAAATTCCACCGGGCACAATAGACCAGAACTTCTACCTTATTTGAAATTTCTGCTTGCAGAAAATGGAAAGTATATGTTGGAAGTTTTGTGACCACTGACCAGAGTGTGCTTTTTATTTCTTAAACGTTCTACGTACGTGTATTTTGTTTTCTATTGTTTTCTATTGCTTTGCCAGAACCAGTTATTTTCAGATGTGCACTTAAAGTAATTTAAGAGGCTCAATTCAATTTTCAAATTTTGTATAATTCATAGCTTTATTAATTGAAATTGTTTCATTATTGTTATGTCGTATCATTATGTTATATTAAGTTTATATTGTGTTTATTTCCTTAATTTTTTGCATTGATAATTTTATGATTTTTATTGTTTCCCGTTTCTTATTTAACCAGTTGGAGAGCCGCTCGACAGAACTTATGTTTCTCTCGGGCAATCCAGCTGGAGCTGGCTAAATATTGTATCCTTAAATATTTTACTTCAAATGTCTAAATATATGTTTGGGAATTGAATGTCTTTACTGGTGTATCCCGAAAAATGACACAAATGAAATGAAGTTTAATCGGGAAAAAAACCAACACTCCAACAGACTGAAGGAAATTTAATGCAAAGACGCCGTGCTCTTCTTCGGATACGTTTAGAGCTTACCTGCACCCATTTACACAATGTTAACAGGTACTAGGTACAGCGCTGTACATGTACATAGTACATGTACATGTACATGTACGTGTACCAGTCTAGTACGTGTACCGCGTATCGCGGTACCGTTACCTTATCGTATCATTGCCCTGGACCGGACCCAAGGTCAAAAATCTCGAACACCATCGACGTATGATCGATGCGTCCAAGACCGAGAAAAATGTCGCCGATTAGGTTGTTGTAGTCACCTCAACCTGACAATGACTTCAAGAGACTTTCGACCACCGAAATAAACGAGTCGATCTGCTGCAGTGAGGCGACCAAGGTGAATTTGTTTGAGCGTGGGAATCGACATCCGCTAGCGGCGTGACAACGACTGGTGTCCCGTATGCGTACTCTGCCGCGGGGCGGACATGGCGCACTAGTTCACGGGCGAGTGTTGGCCTAGGTGTAGAACTTTCCTTCTTCCATGGTTGTCCGTGTTCATGGTATTGTGCTTTGCCATGTCTAAGAGAGGACGTGAAGCTGACAGTTTATTTTTCTGACCAGATCATGAGAGTGTGCTCACAAAAACTTATGACAATACAGACAGATTTATTGAGAGCTTGAGACTAAAATCTGCCGTTTGACGTAAAACTGCTGTTAGGCTTACTCCTACCCAAAACTGTCACACCCATGTTTGACTGTTTCCAACATGTCCTATGAGATCAAGGCAGTTTATAGCAGGTTGATCATCTAATTCAGTTCAGCAGAATCTCGAGGATGTCATTTTGACATTGTTGACATGACAGACCCTGGTATTGAGCTGGTGTTGAAATTCATGAGATGCAGTTTGCCCAGGAGCCCGGCTGAAAACATTAGTAAGTAGAACTAGACATGGACCAAACAGTGAATATTGCTTCATGTTCTTGGTGAGATGAGATTCATCTTTGCTGATGGAAGTCTGATGGTCCACCCGCCTCTCGTCTCTTTTGGTCCACTATGAACTACGGCAGAAGGACACCTCTGCCAAGGTTCAAAACCAAATTGTGAGTATCACTCAGTCAGTAGGCCAGCTTGTTGATAAAAACAAAACAAGAGACAAAAGAAAAAGTTTGTCAGTTTGTTTGTGGCTTGCCTGGGTATGTTTAGTATTTCCACATGTATATATACAAAAATACATGCAGTCAAACTTGCATTAATGTGTGTTCAGAAGTTGCACAGTCAACTTCGTAGGGAAAATGACTGACAGACTTACATTGGAAGTTTTGACCCACTGGTATTTTTTTCCCCAATGTGTAAAGTGAGGAAGGGGGAGGGTAGGATGTCAATACTTGTGACAAGAGACACCCATCCTGAGGTTCTTTGGATGTGCCGTTTAATACTTTGGTGTGCAGGTTGACGCATAGAAAACCTCCCGCGTAATAAGCATACGAAATATAGAATTTCAACATGGAATTACCATCTTAATAACAATGGAGAAAGTATCACACACTTGTTGTTTAGAGAGTGATATGCTTAAAAGTACTTCTTAACTCGATGTTTACAAAACTGAGTTACCTCTGGGGAAGATATCCCCATCTCTATTACATAATAATAACTTTAATGTCTTGTAAAATTTAAGCTTTGCAACAATGCAACATTTCCCCAAACAGTGGAATAGGAAGTAACAGTGAAAAGTTTTACACCTGCCACAAATGCTTAAGCAGTATGAGTAAAATGTGTTGCTGGGTTGTAGACTCTTACCCCCGGCAATGGCACAACCTGGCCACCGTAGATACTGAGGCAAGTTGGGCATCACGGTCCAGATATGTAATTCTGGTCCAATACCAGAATTATGAGTACACCTATGACAATATAACTTGCAACATATGTTATTTTGAAATCAAAACCAAAATGCAAGTCGTAGTGAGTTACATGTAATTGACTGATTTGCAAAATATTAATTAAAAAATCACTGTAAATCTTCAGTTCATGCGTTGCAGTTAATTTTATGTTGCATAAACAAGAAAGGGCCTTCAAAAGTTTCATAATAAATTTATCAACAGTGCTGAAAAAGTCACCCCTCAATGTAAATCAACATCTAACCGTGGCACTTCTAGGCCTCCGTAGTGTACATCTAAACAACTTCATGGTCATCCATGTTGGCGATGAATGCTAATTTATCATCCAATGCAATCATCACAAAAACTATTATATGGGACACTTCCCTGTATGACAGTTAACAGCATAAATACAACATTTTGTTAGCTGTTTTGGCATTCTTGCTGAAACAGCTCTTGTTTTCGTTAAAGTTTTTTTCCCCCCATTTATTTCCTTTTCCTGACTATTTCTTCAGCCAATCGAATTTGTTACCATAATGCATCTGATCGACTTCAAACTTGGCACAATGTGAAAACATCATCCAAGGACAGTCCTAGAAGAAATTTGGCATCAATTTTTTAATTCTTGAATATTTAATTTTTTCCCATAGACTTTGTACACAGATTTGAGGCACCATTTTTGTCACTTACCAATCTTAGATCTTCATCAAAGTTACAATAAGAAACTACCCAAAGACTGAGAAGATACTGAAATAATGACATCTCAATGGCATCATCACATGATTTATTTTTGAATTTTGAATATTTAATTTGTCTCCATAGGTTTTGTACACGTTTTTCTACTACGCAATATTATCGATCTTATTATTATCAAATAATATTTCAGTATTGTTTTGCAATATAAACGCAAATCATGTGACAAGAGTTTTTCTCCGCAGGTTTTGTGCACGTTTTTATGAAGTCAAAGACTGATACACTCATGCGTCTGAGTGACTTTGTATTGGGATCATATGTAGTACATCAACCGGTGGGGCTGTCAAAATAATATCGTCACGGTGGCATCATCAGGGGTCACGTGACATCAGATTAAAGTTGCAGTTTTCTCCATAGGTTTTGTACATGTTTTTCTACTACCCAATATTATCGATCTTAATGAAAGTAGTCCTGATCTTCGGCTGAGGATTACTATGAGAACGAAAGAAAAATCATATTTTTTCCCATTTTCGTTCGATTACAACTATACCCAAGAGTCCAAATATCAAATGATATTTCATAATTTGTTTTCAATATAAATGCAAATCACGTAACTTGACTTTAAAGCTGCAGTTTTGCTCCATAGGTTTTGTGCACATTTTTCAGAAGTTGAACACTGGTGCATTCATACATCTGAGTGACTTTGTATTGGGAGCATACATGTACATAGTCCATCAACCCGTGGGGCTGTCAAAATAAATTTGTCGTGGTGGCGTCATCAGGGGTCACGTGACACGAGATTAAAGTTGTATACAAAACCTACAGAGAAAGACTTCGGTTTTTTCACTTCACAGTTTTATCCATTGGAGTTACTGTGAGAATTTCAGACAAATCAAAGGAAACCTTCCATTACAAAAATGATAATGATGAATTGGAAAGAAAAATGACATTTTCAACTATCTGATCCTACTAAAAACGTGGAATTAAACAGAACAACGGATATTCTTTCCAAAACTTACAGTACTCCCAAAATGATCTCCCATTCTGTTTTTGGCTTTGAACCGTCATAATTGGAAAACCTGGAGTGTGACTTTTGTCATGATGGGTCACATATGGAACAGTGGTGGTCCCTTGGGCATGGACCAGATTTTTTAGACTTACGTGATTGATTTTTCTCTTCATTACCGATTCATTGCTGTTTATGTGCATAGCAGTAAGCAAACATCAATCCCTTTCTCAGAAATGTTTTCAGTAAGTAAATTCAGGGTTCACAATTTGAACAGAAAAACCTGTGCACTGAACTTTGTCTTCCATGGATGACATCATAGGAACAGCACCCTCAGTTGGCCAGGAAAGCATGGATACATGTAGCTTTAAGTGTTTAAATGGTGCACTTTCAGTTCTTTTAACCAAATAAGAATGTAAAAGAGTGTTCATAAATCGAAGAACAGTTGCAAAAAAATTGTCCAAGAAAAATGAATGCTTGTACATGTACACTTTAAGAAATGTAAATGTTGGTCGGACTCATAATAATAATAAGAAGAAAAATAGCTTTATTTATAGGTGGTAGCCTTGTCATCTAAAAACAGATGATTTTCAGTGGGCCATCTAACAATATTAAAGTAGTAAAAAAATAATATAAAATTAAATTAAATTATATTAAAACATACAGCACATTAACTATAAAAATATATGCACCATTAGGAAAAATTACACCATGGAGTATTAAAAACATTATAACATGTATCACAATGTAATACAGAAGGACCAGATAAATAGAAACAAATAAAAGTGTAATAGGGAAAAAAACCCAAAACAACAAAAAAACAAGGGAATGTGGAACCCCCCAGCTCTAACAAACCCTGTTGTCAACACTCTAGGAAAATTAATCTCAGGAATGTTAAAAGAACATATGCATCTGAACAGGTACCACGATAACAGTTACGGTCAACAGCGAAAGAATCACACTTGTATAGATTTTGTTTTAGCCACTGGAGTAGCCTCTGCTTAAATGCATGTTTATTTTATGTACTCATATTTCCCTGAATACTAATATTGATGTTGTGTCCATCGGCATGGACAAAAGAGTAAGTATAACAGTTGGGTCAATGGCTCACATTCACATGTACATACAAATTGAAAATTAATTATTACGTTTTTATAGAATGTTGAGCAAATATCTGGACAACTCTGGAAAATTTCAAATGCACTGTTTTGATGTAACATTTGAATACATTTAAGGTGCTTCTGCAACAGAAGTGGTTGACACAGAAGTTCGATTGACTATAAATGGAAAGCTTTTAGTTGAATGACTGGCCTTCTCCCCATCCAATGTGAAATGCACTTCGTTTATGCTGCATTTGACAAATGTGCCTTGTCCTAACCCATGATGAAGGTATCACCCATTACCAGTAATACATACATAATATTGAAAAGCTTAATCAGCTTGCATGCATCGTTAATGGTAATGTGTCTCCAGACAGGCAATGTAGAGGCCAGGCAGTGTCAGTGACTTAGGGGCATTAATGCTCCACCAGCCACCTACATGTACATGTACATTCAGCTGTGCACAGTGAGCTGCCTAAGAAGTTGGCCCGCAGTGAGATGAGGGCTTCTTCTTTTTTTTTTTTCAATTTTACATCGTCAACTTCTAAAAGGTCTGCGTGCGTGTATTCTGTTGTACATCCACACCAGTTGCCCACGCTCCTTGACATTGGAAAGTGAGCACTTGTTGTGTACGGCATCGATCTTACATGTATGCCAAAGGCAAGTAGTAGTGAGCTGAAAGTGCTTGAAAGACTCAGTACAGACTTATTTCTCTATGATGGACATGTGCAAGTATGAAACAATTGCTGTGACTCTCCAGACTCCTTAGGATTTTTTTCAATGGTAACAGTTTGAACTGAGCTGGAAACAAACGATAGACTGATCCACTTTGCTTCACCCACTCTGCATGTGGGCAAATAGCATGTGCTTCTTTCAAAAGGCTGCACATCTCATATGATCATGCACATGTCAGATTTGTTGGGCATACGTGTATATGTGTACTTTACAGCTGTGATTGGTTGAAAGATCATGGGATGAGGCTTAATGAATAAATCTAACAACCTCAGCTTTGAAGGAAAATCCAGTCTTTGAATAAACTTGTCTCTTTTTTTCCCATGGAAATCCTTCCTTGAATATTAAATGCCGTGTGCACAGTCATTTGTCAACTTGTTTGTGTATCACTGCTATTCTGCACCTGTAACAGTTTTCATTTGATGTACTTGTTCTTCATTTATTTTGTTACCAATTAAAGAATGTATGTGTATTTGAAAACGATGAAAAACTTTGAGATGACTGAAAGATTGCTCAATTGTAAAAGACGCCATCAGAGTGTGTACAGTGTTATACAGCTACGCCGGTCGGCGCCAGTGGGGGATCTCCACAACAGTGTTAGAACTACCATCCGGCACTAAGCTTGATGAAACAGCCCACCGACTGGTATAAAAATTCTTTTAAGTCCATGCAAAACATGAGTCACTATGAAAGTTTCATATTTTTACCTGGAAGAATTAAACAGTTTGAACTCTTAATCAATTTGGAAAGAAAATTCACTGAAAAAGTGATCTAGAGTCCCCTTAAGCAGGCCCCTGGCCATGATTCGCGGGACTTTGGTTGCTTCACTCCCTGGTTATGTGTATTGTTGGGTTAGAATTTGCAAAGTGTTCCCCTCTTGTAAACCATAATTACAGTTATGCTATACGATCTTCCCCGGTCCTTGGTTGGTAAACATACAAATGTGTTGCAACCACTTGGTACATTGCTTCTCTGATCCATCCAGCATACCCTGCCATTTCCAATGTTGCGCGTGCCCCCAAGTGCGCGCATACATGCACATACATATACATGCATACCATTGTCCATCCATTGGTTGGTAAAATGTCCTTGGTCACCCACTGTGACTTCCCACTGCTCCTAATCAATGAGGCTTTCAAAGCAAAATTTTACCGTTTGCATTGCTTTTAATGGTGCAGGATAAAAGGTGCTTGAAGTACAACTTTCATGTAGTCGTACAATGCACAGATCTAGACCCACTGAAAATTAGCTTTCTTCAACCACTGTTCTTTTAAGTCTTAAAGTGACCCAGAAAAATAAACAGGAACGTGTCAAAGATGCATGCAACAGGGTCTTGAGCTGCCTCGTTGCAGCATTTCTATAAAATTCAACATGCAGGTGTGGAAAATAGATTTGAAATGATTGGAACCTTCGCTCCATGTTCTCTACGTGTATTTATTTGAAGTGGAGTGTGAACTTGTGGAAAATCTCTGTGAACAGTTTGTGTCTGATGCTAATGCATCAGTTTTTTTCAATGTTGAGAACTGTGGCTGTTTGACAAAAAATTACAGCTTTTTCAGAATGTTGATGAAATGAGCATTTGCCCTCATACACTAGATTTTGTGCCAATAATAAAACGGGATGACTGTCCTATCTTTCTTGAGCAGAAACACTCCTCTCATCAATTGAACAGAGCCATGTCGGTGGGGAGTAGTCATTTTGTTAGTAGGGATGTGACTGTAACGCGCATATTTCATAGTTGTTTGTACACCAGCAAAGGGCAGTTCCCACCAGAGGAGCCGTACATAGCTGCTAGGAAAATTATGCCCTCTCATGGTCCAGCTGGGGGCTCTCTGCCTGATCATTCAGTGCTAATGTGACAAGGTACAAGTACTGCACACGTACATGTATACATGAAGCTTGGATGACAGTGTATCATAAACATATGAAAGCTTACTGTGTATATGACGACAAACCCCTCAACTTTGCCTCAAGGGGGAAAAACAAAATTAACCATGCGAAAATTGCTATTATCTTTGAGCCAATCTACTACCGTGAGTGCATGTTTGTGATCGTTAAGCACTTACACTGTCCTTAAGCTAAAGATCCACACTGCATGGCCGACGGCCTTATACATACTGTACATGTGAGTATTATACCACAACGTGACCCTACTTCTCTCAGTTAGTAAATTTGAATTTCTTCATGCGCGAGGAGTTTTCCAGACAAGGCAAAATTTGCGCCAGCTGTTAGCATCCTGTGAAGTCTTGTAAAATACACACATGTACATGTACATGTAGGTGCTGGGCTCCACCATACAAAAGAACAAATCACAATAGATTCAGCTTGAAATGGGGCAATGCATCACCGCCTGCATTCCCCATTGTGTAAGATATTTCCTCATGCTGCATATATAATACAGATGACAGACACTATTGGTTTCACATACATGTCTACACATCTTGTATGTTTCCATTAACAGATCCATCTTGAAATCTGAGAATCTTGGCATGAAACACAGGGGAATTCAGTGGTTACCAAGGTGGGAAATTTGTTGTTTGGCCCTGTGAATAATAACAATATCTTCAGCTTGTCAATTTTAAGATAAATGTCCTAATATTGCAAATATAATCCAGTTGATACACACATGCGTGTACATGCAAACAAACATTATTGAGTGATATTCCCAAATCCCTCTTTAATTTTCATCAAAACCAGAAGCTTAGAATCTTGACTTGAGTGACAGGGATTTGATTCTTCCTGTTACAATCAGGTTCAGTACGTGTAGTCCATACTGAATTTAGAAAATTTGTCAGCGTCACGAAGTCCATGTGTGTGCCATCGATTAAGGGAATAAATACCGATATGTACTTGGCCAGTGACCGTCCAAGCACATATTTATTCCCATCCATAAATACCTTTTTCGTCCGAGTGTCCAAAGAAGTCAATATACATGTGTATGATGGATTTCCTACAATTTTGTTCTAGAACTTTACATCCCCATCCATTTAATTTTAAAGTTGTCCAAAAGAATCTCCTTATATTGACTTGGGGCGCGTGTAGTGAGCCACGTGGGCACAGACTCTTGACCAATTAGAATGGATTAAACTGTCTCATATTTGGGTGCCAGCGTATGATTTATGCAGTGGGTATTAACACTTCTCAGCGGGCATTATCAAATGTTAATACACAGTCAAGTTGTACATTGTTGAATAGAGAGACTGTTTGACAGCAACATTGTAAGTAGGCTTTATGCCAAACACATCGCTGGTATGCATTATCAACAGGAAAGGTGTGTGGTTGAGTTTTGTAAATCAACCACTTACATGTACATGTAGCAGAGGAAAGTTGTTTAGACCACAGTCAGTGTTGGTGAGATGGACAAGAAAGACAGATTCATAACATCGACAGGAATATAATATCAAATCAGTGCTCTGAAATATGTGATTGCCGAGCTTTTCCGTAACTAAGTACCTTCTTCAGGGCAAGCAGATTGCCCTGAAGAAGGTACTTAGTTACTGAAAGCTTGGCAATCACATATTTCAGAGCACTGATTTGATATTATATTCCTGTCGATGTTCTGATCACAGTGCTCGCAGCCCTCCCATATTTCTCTAAAGACAGATTCATGATTGAAACTCTTGAAGGGAATTGTCAGGAATACGGATACCTCTTTTTTGTAAATTAAAAACTGACATTGTAATATGCTGTTGCATTAGATGCTGCTCTCAGGTCGAGTCGGACCCACATTGTCAAATACATGTATTGCGTCTTGGATGGTGTAATTTCATGGGTTTATAAAAGTGATCTTTTCAGAGTATACTGTGAAAATTGTCTCATGTAGTGCCTTTAGTTGGTACGTATGGGGTGTGCATAGTCCGTGGAAAGGCTATGCAAAATTGCAGATTCTCTATACCCCTGGCCTGGCGGAAGAAGCTTGTAATGGAATAAATTCACTCTGCTGATTTATTGTCTCCAATATATGCAAGTATCAAGTCATAAGGTTTTTTCTACTTGATTACGTTTACAGAGAGATAAAACCCACTCATTGGCTGCAGCGATTCTAGGCTTGTTACACACCTGGTTGGCAGCTGTCAACAGTTATAAGATGTCACCCGTTGTTTTACTCGTCCCAATCAAAATGTCACCACTGAAGCTTTTTCAGTGCAGTTTGTTTCCTGTAGGCAAACCAATAATGTTACGCGAAATGAAAGTGCCGTAGTTCACTCACTTTACCCATAATCCTCACTGATCTTCCAAAAGCCACTGGTACAGTAGGTTTGGAAGGATTTTGCAGGATTGTAGGAGGCACAGCCCAGTCACTATTACTCGCCTAGTATGCCTACTATCACCGAAACTGTCACCTGTTGAATTGTACTGAGCAACATTCCCATGTAAGTGAAGCATAAAAGCTGGCTTGTTGGTCCTATACGTGTACATGTACATGTATCTTTTATGCGTGTGCCACAGATTTTAATTGTCTGTGAAACATTTTCATGCCGAGCTTTCATTCAACAGACAGTTTGAATCTGTCTCTTCCTTTGGGGATGCTATTTTTTCGAAGTTGAGGATTGGCCATTTTCCTGTCAACTTTCTTCCTGAGTTGTGAAGTTTAGATTTCATTTCAGCCTCTCCTTGCCAGACCTGGGTTATTGAGGTCAAACAATTATCTGACTTCTTGTATGCTGTGGTTCCTGCATTTGGAGCTCTTGAGTGGTTTCTATTATGTGAAGGTATTCAGATGACAATTCATCCAAAGGGTATTGGGAGGGGGGAGTGGCTACATGTACATGTATGTGGATTGATTGAAGGTCTGTGAAGTGCTAATATTTCGACATTAGAATGAACAACGTGTACATGTGTCGTCATCATTCCTTTTCCCTGCCCAAAATAACTCCTTATATTCCCCAGCACGAGAGAGAACCTGACATACATATCACGTACATGTACAGCATGCTGAGGACAAGTGAGTTCACAAACAACGCCAGACAAAATAGGTTGGCTTGTAAAAAGAGGAAGTACATGTATTGTATTGAAGCAAAGTAAGTGAGTCAAATGCTTCCATTTATTAATGTGTCAAATGTTCACATAAATTATCATTTATCATGTTGTGTTTTTCTTGTACATTTCTGAAATATGCACACTTCCAAACAATACAATGCACTAGAGACTATGATCAGAAAAAAAGGGCTTTCTAAAAGAAATGTATGACTTGTTTTATGTACAAAAGAATAGAATATTAACCTCAATGTCCAGGGTGTGTGAGAAATTATCTGAACATGGGGGAACTCAGAGCTTATGCGGTCAATCAACCTTTGATGCACATCCTTTGAAATGCTCCATTTCATGTATAATCTACATAGACACAGTGTACTTGAAATTGTGTGTCATATCATCTTAAGGCATGTTGGTATCGTTTTCTTTGAGACTGCAAACAGAAAGGGTTTGTGTAAGGTACATGTACATCAGAATTCTGTTATGGATCTGGCCTGATTTCCTGAACCCAGAGATTGGCATGCTGATTACAGAAATGTATCAGTCTCACTTCCAAGCCATAGACGTAGATGCAAATGCGTGTTGTATAAGCTCTTTTGGTCCCCTGGGGGGCTCTAACAAGTGAAGTCCTGCATTCTGATCCATTCAGAAGACATTGGAGTGTTTGTTGTTGAACCATTCACTGTTGAACCTGAAAAAAAAATTGTTGACCAATTTGAGATACACAACACGTATGAGTATGTACCCATACAGTGTACATGTATATGTATGATGCAGTGGTGACCACTGTTGACCCTTAGAATCGAACGCTCAATCAATCATTTAGGACTCGCCATTCTACAGGTATAAATTTCTTTAACCCTCACCCCCAAGGTCCTTTTACAAGAAACCATCCTGAATCCTCTGAAATCCTCAGATTTTCAACATGACAAATTGCATTCAGCCCAAATCCTTCAAAATCCTCAATTTCTTGAAAATGTCATTTGGAGGTGTGCCTAACTGCCCGAATCCTTTAAAATCCTCCAGCAATTCCTGTCATGTTGAGGCAGTGCGAATGGCACTCTTGAGCTGTGCAGTTGATTCAGAAGAAATATCGGGCTGAATTTGTGCTTGACATAGCACAAACAACATAAGGTCTTATCCATGACCTTCTTGTATGGCATCCTTTAAAATCAGCCATGCACTTTTGCCACTCACCCTGAATCCTCCGAATTCCTCCACTTTGCAGAAAAGGATTTGGGAGGGTTAGGGTTAAAGAGTCATCTGCTGTTACATGTACTAATAATTAATGATCTGCATCTGGAATTACATGGAAACAACAAAATACTCTCTGGTTCACATGGCTTCATTGTTATCTTGCAAGGTTTAAATATGTACATGTAATTACTTCTTTGGATTGGCTACATTTCTGTCATAGAGGGTTATTGATGTGCATAGTCTTTCTCCTCAGTTTAGCAGTTTTGTCAACAATTCTGGGATCAAATGTCTTACATGGTATTCCTTGTGTAACTTTTGTTTGCAGTCAACGTGCAATGTCCGATGAATTGACCAGCGAAGATGACAAGCAAGGATGTAAAAGGTGAGTCAATTATGACTAACACTTCTTTCTTGTGCGTAACGTCCACGTATCTTGTGAATTTCGAGACACAAGTTAGTGAGTGTGTAGCATAGAACCTCTTTTTTGAATTTCAAGTTAAAAAAAGAAATAAACTTGTTGGCTAAAATGTGGGGACATGATCTCTTTTTTCTGCTGCTTGCCTATAAAAGTAAAGCTTTGGTCGAATACACAAAAGTTGGCATTCTCTGCCTGCTTTGCCAGACTTGCAAATTAAAATGTGATTGGAAGAATTCCTTAGTCTTGGCTCTTAGACCTTGCGAGTTTTCTGTTTTGTTGTATTTCTTTCCCTTCGTTTTCCTGAGGGGAAAAATATTGTTTCGGCCAACACATCTCTGGTTAAATTTAACCGATTCCACAATGTGTTTGATTCCATAATGGATTCTGTTCCTCTACCGAGCATTAAGCCCCTCTGGTTCGTTGGGAACTCTTGACAGTTTCTACAGGCTTTACCACAGGGTCATCGTCCTGTACATCATGGCCTCTGTTGAGCCAGTTTTTTTAGTGCTACAGTTTGGATGTGTTATATGCAAGGGTAACAAATATCAAACAGTGACGTCTTGGGCCAAAACTAAGAATTCTTTATGTTCCCATTAATTCATACATGTATATACATACATACATTCAGGAGAGAACATGATGGCCTCAAATCTTATGAGAAGAGGCTGCGTGGGCAGTTTACATCATTTTTTCCTCCAAGTGAGGCACACTGTATGCTCTTCTGTCAAAAGGAGGTGCAGTGTATTCCACTTGCCATTGTTTTGTGAGGAAAGTATTGTGACACATTTGAAACATTGATATTGTGCAACAGAAAGTGTCGAAATGCCAGCGAAAAGAAGCGGCGAGATCAGTTCAACTGCCTCATTCAGGAACTGGGATGCATGGTGTCGACCAAGAACCGCAAGATGGACAAGTCTGCCGTCTTGCGCTCCACGATCAACTTTCTCAAGGCACATAATGGTAAGGGAGGGATGGACATGATAAAAATGATTTGGATTTAGCAGTAGAAAAACAGACTGTCATAATAGATTCCAGGTGAACCCAGTGGCCTAGTGGTTAGGGTTTGTAGCTGCCAATCTGGGGGGATTCAAATCCAAGTGGTAGCAGCATGTTGTGACACCCTATGTGCCGCTCTACACCCAGGAATAGATGGGTACCTCTGAGGGCAGATATGGTTATTGTTAAAGCCATGTGCGCCTGATACAGCATTATTGGGATAGTATAGTCCCCAAGGTGCTGAGAAGGTTTTAGACTTGTTCAGATGTTGTGAGCCCAATGTGCAGGGATGATACCTTTGAATTTATACTGTGAAATTCTGTGCTTCTTTGGTATCATTATTATTAACTTACACTCCTTGTATGGCAGTAATACTCCAGAGCATGTTCCAGTGGCGTCTTGCTTCCACAAGCCCGTAAGTCATTTCTAGGCTCTTGCAACCTGGTAGCCTGATAGCTGTCATGTGAATGAATTAACAGCTTACCAGTTACCTAAAAGACTGTTTGCAAAGGCAGGAAACATGACACCAGGGCATGATTTTGAGAAGCGATTCTGAAAAGGATTAGCTCTGAACCTCTTCCCCTCCCCCACTGTTTGCAAATGTAGAGGTGGACACTGGGACAGAGTACATGCCAGGAGGAATTCCCCTGTGGTGCATGGGGATAACAAGGATGAAAACTGAGTGGAAATAAATGTGGCAGGCATTACTAAATGTTTCTCAAGGCGCCCCAATTTTTTTTAATACCCACATATTACTGCTTGTAAGGCCGATGGTGCTATGCATGTTCAATTGAACAAACAGAAACTTTTCTCATTTACTGAGAGTTTAATCTCAAGATAAACCTGAAAGATGAGTGATTGTCCTTTTGAGCAGAAAAGTTATAATCCAAAGAACTTTCTAAATGTTGAGTATGTAGCAAAATGCACTTAGGTTAGAGTTGAAGGTATTTTTGAAACAGCATACCTGTATGCAAACAGGGAAGTTTATCTCCTGAGCGGTGATAAAAATAGCTGTATGGGGAGGTGTTTATATGGTATCCTTGGATGACATAAAATGAAGCGTGTTTACCTGTTCAAAATATACAGTTGAATGCCAACCTTTTTTTATGGTGCCAACTACTAATGCAAATGCCAGTTGTTTCTAAATGGGGAGCTTTAGGGGATATTTTAACCAATGTTGTGCAGGATTTTCCAGAGTTTACTGTCTTGTCCCACCTGCAAATCCTGGAGGGCATTGATTTTAGATTGGACATCAGGGCTATGAGACAGCCTGGTGAACCTGGGGTGTCATTAAATTGTGCACTATTCAGGTACGGCATGTTTCATGTACATGTAATTACATGTACATGTACTTGCCCACTTTCAACTGCTGTTCTGTGTTTCAGACTTAGATTAATTAATGACCTTTGTCACACTTTTTAAGGTTTTTTGCCTCCCCAGTCTTGTTTCCTGTTAGTGATGGGATTGGTGTATTACTACAAAATGCATGCCGTTGCTTTGAATTATTTAGCCGAGTGCAATACAACCAGTTACTATCTTGAATCTGTTTGCATGCCCATTTCCAAGGGCTTGGCAGCTTTGATTCAAATTGCTCTTATTGTATGTGTGTCCCTACCCCCTCTTCACCCTTTTTCTGTCATGTCGTTTTCCCCAATCTTCCAAAGTCCAGAACAGTTCCCTTTGCTTTGGATAAATGTAGGACTGCAGATACTGTCACTTGTTTTTTGACGTGAAGCTTGAATTCAGATTTTGGGTGGATAGGCTATGACGATCTATAGTACCAAATGTTGGTTGATTCAGGAAGACAGTAAACCAAGAAAGATATGGGTACATGTGGACAAAGGGTTAATTGTACTCTTCCTTTGAATTTTAAGTATTGGTCTTCATGTTTCCCTCCTGTTTTATATTTTAAAAAATCAATTTTGTTTCAATCTAGACAACACCCTCAAGTCGGAGACGTCAATCAAGGAAAAGTGGAAACCTTCGTTCCTGTCAGACAACGAGTTCAGTCAGCTGATGCTAGAGGCCTTGGATGGGTTTCTTATTGTCTTCTCCCAACAGGGCCACATCTTGTACACGTCCTGCAGCATTACGTCACTCTTGAGACATTTACCGGTGAGTTGCGATCAAACAGGTTCCATTTTAGAATTTTGAACTTGTACCCCCTTTCAACAAGATTTTTCTCTAGTGTGTGTGAGAATGCCTTTGTACAGTACACTGCAATTGAAAGTTGGAAAGGGAATTTTCAGGAAAGAATTTACTTTCACAAGAGAATTTTTCTCGCATGGTGGGGGGAGAGATCTAGGCAAATCAATCAGTCGGGAGCAGGCTTCCAATTCCACTTCAGCTCCAGACTTGGCATTAGATTGCCCTGGGAATGTCTAGCAAGGTATCATTCCATTGCATTCAAAAAAAAAATAGTGATAACAATAATGAAATGGCCTTTTGGGACCTGAGCAAAGATGTAGGACTTGATCCTTCAGGACTGGTGTCCAACCATTAAGGAGATTGAAAAAAAAAACAGTTCTTGCTATACTGAGCAGGGGCTGACAGTTCTGTGACTTTCAAGAGTTGGTTGCTGAGGTAGAACCAAACGATTCTTCATACATGGTCGGTCTACAGTGTTGCAGTGAGCAACACTGTGAAGTACTTGGAGACCTCTCGGTACTGAATGCTCTGCACCACAGGTGTTCGCATTTTCTTTTCATGGATTAGAAATCTTATAAAAATCTAACGCGCACATTTAGTGCTTTTTCAGTAACCAATTTTTGGAAGAAAAAAAAAAGAAACATAATTTTACTCCAAACAGAATTACCACTTCATCCTGTACTGTTGTGAAATCCATAGTTCCATAAAAATATCATAAGGATGACAAAATACCAATTTTACATGCATGGGACGTGAATGAGACCGAGGGGTACGCCCCCCAACATGTCCAATCCCTATACACATTCCAGACTATTGTTACTTAACACATCCCCCCCCCCAAGATGTCTGAAAAGAATTTCTCAGATTCCTGCGAGACAATGACCAACACAAAGGGGGGGTTCTCTCCGTCTCATACCTTGCTGCATATGTGAATTTCAGATATAGTCTGAGGACAGGTGTTTTTAAACAGGGCATCTGATTGTCCACACCAAAGGTCAGACTGAAAAAGGCTTATTACACCATCTGTCTGTGCATGTTTTTTAGGGAGGTAATCTGATGAGTGTTGGAAAAAGTTTCCTGAAGACATGATCATCAGAGAAACCTTAGCTTCCAGTTCTGTTCATTATTCACAGCAAAGGTCAGGTGGTCCATGCTAAATTAGTTTCTGTGTTACCAGTGTGTACTTTGCTATCATATGTATGATGAATAGCAGGATTAATTCTGTTTCCAAAAGGTTTTAGTTTCTTTGTAACCATCATTTTAAATCTTCCGGGGAATTATCTGCCCCAGGTGGAATTGGAAAGACTGTGCCGTTCACTTTCTTTTGATCTAATATAAATGGTGCACCTGCCATTTGCCGTGATTTAATCATGGCATAAGACAGCCCTGTCTACCCACTGTGGTAAACACTATGTAATCATACATATACATGAAGTGCTACTAATGAGGGGCAACTATGAGCTGACTCTTGCAATATGGTGAGAGAGATTCTGGATTCTGGACACAGAAATTGGAATCTGTATCTTGACCTTGGGGGTCATCCTATCGAGGAGTGCATGATGGACCTGTAATGGGTCTTGGTATGCCAGAGATTTGGAAATAGAGATTGGGCATAGGTGCTGCTTGATTAAAAATGAGACATGTTGCTAGAGAAGCAGATACATGTCTTCAAGTGTTGTGGCTTAGCAGGGACACTGAGCCAAGTACATGTATTGTATGTGTGGAAAGTTTACTCATAAGCCATAATCATGTAACCCTGTAAGCATTCACACACAGGGACAGGTTTCTTGCATAATGACCCTTCCTTAGAAGGGAGCATTTACCGGAAATGGAAAGAAAATTTGTTATTCACATATGTGCATGTGGATAAAGATGACATGTATGTGTCATGTAGTGCTAGAATTGCTGCAAATGTTGCAGTGGCATTTGGGGATAAAGAACAGAAGTATGTACATGTATAATGTAGATGCATGTTGCGCAGAAACAAAATTGCATTTTAAAGGGTAGCTGCAATCAATTTGTTTCAATGCAAGCCTTGAATATGCACCTTATGTCTTGAGTAGTTAACCTCATTTTCAACTTTTATTTTACAATGTCAAAGGGCACTTACATTGCATTTTTGCCTATTATTATGCTTATGAGTATTTCCATATTCATGAGAAAAACTGTGATGTTATCACAGGGTTTTAGTCCTCCCACGATGTCTGTGTTTATAAACATGTCTGTAGAATATAAGACTACAAAACAAGTATATGTACATGTATCTGGGTGCTTTTTAATGAACTTCATAAATGTTTCTTGGTCTTTCTTGGCTTGGCACCAGCCAAGAAATGACTCAGTGACTCACCTGAGTCCCTCAATTGTCATTATAGGGATGGAACATATTGTAGGGACAGTCAGTAGTCTCCACAACTTAAAATAGAAGTCATCCCCTCAATGAGGTACCCACCAGGATGTGTGTGCACAACCCTTTTAACCCAAGGGCATGTCTTTGCTATAAAACTGGGCATTTTTTGTGTATTTTAAATAGCCCCAATAACAGGCACAAGACCTGCGCACATACTGTGGGCATCTACATGTACATGTATGTGCACAGCATTTCATCCCAGTGTTGGTCAATTTTCTCCTTGGGCAATTACATGTACATTTTGTCCCCTTGGATGGGGTAACTTTGACAAATTACAACACAAGCAATCTAATGTCTTAATTGAATCAACTGCTTTTCCAAGCAGTTGTTTGCCGCCTGCTATGGTTTTATGTTACACTCTGACATGTACATGTATCTCTGCAACGTGCATGTACATTCACAATTTATACATGTAGTACATGTATACATGTTTGAAGAAGGGGGAATTACATAACTATGCTTTATCAATTGCAGTGTCTGTTCATTGTACTTCTTTAACGTTTACTGTCTTTGTTGCCTCTTCACCCATCTGCCTTTCCAAACCAAACAGAACAGAGAAAAAAGGGAAGAAAAAATCAGAACAAAAATAAAAAACAAAGGAACAACCAAAAAGGAAACAAACATCAAAGGGAGGATGTGCATAAATGAGTCTCATCTGTCATTGGCCTACAGAAGGACCTCGAAAACTGTACAATATACGAACTGGTTCACGAGGACGACCGGCCTAAGATCTTTAAGATCCTGTCGGAGGTTGACAGCAGCCGAGACAACGAGGGGGAGCTGCTCAGTAAGCGTTTCACCTTCCACTGTCAGATGAGACGAGGCTCCCTGCAACCCAACGAGCTGGTGGAATATGAGACGGTCAAAATCCATGGCAACTTCACCATGATCAACAAGGATGAAGGTACACAATTGTGTGGGGAGACTGAAAAAGGCTTATTACACCATCTGTCTGTGCACCTTTTTTGGGAAGTAATCTGATGAGTGTTGGAAAAAGTGTCCTGCAGACATGATCATAAGAGAAACTTTAGCTCCCAGTTATTATTATTCACAGCTTCCAACCTACCTTCTCAAATTCTCCAACTTGTGGGCCACAAACCCCCCCCTCCCCGGTAGCAAAGAATTTAAGGGTTTGCCTTTATATCCTCCCCACCCCCTCCTAGCCAGCAAATGTATAACATCTGCTTGTTGCTCCAGAGATTCAAATAATTTGGGACAGTGTTCAGTACAAGTGGTCTTCCTCTTGTTAAGGGGATAATTTCTTTTGTTTGAAAAGTTGGAACTGTGTTGTGCAGACAGAAACCATTTTGTGTCCTCATAATGGTCCATATTTCAACATGTGTGTAGTCCTCGTTACCAGATTACACTAGTAACAAATATGTGTGTACATGTGTTGCACTGCCACGGAGGACAGACACTCAGAAGGAACCAAAGGCTTCTGTTGTCCCCACTAGCAGTCGTCATGCCTTCCTTTCAAAACATTCCTCAGTTTTAAGTTGGACTGTGTGATTAGTCTGTAGGAGGAGGATGAATTTTAAATAGGATCAGAGGGAAACAGACTAAAAAAGATGCCTTGTCCCCTGAGGTGACATCATGTAAAACTCTACTGTTTGTATTAATGCTTGAGGGAAGGGGGTGCTGTCTTCCTGAAGTAAGAGATATTACGACAATGATGTCTTTGTTGTGATGTGTTCTGAGTCAAAGTTACAAACAGTTGATTACTTACTGATGGCATACAACCCGTGAACAGAAGTTACATGCACATGTACTTTTATATGATAGAGTGCATGTACATGAACCATATACCCAGGGGGTGGGGTGTGGGGAAGATGTCACTGCCCTCAGAGGCAATTAGGGGCATCATATTTGACTGTTTGTATTGGGCGAGTTGAAAGTGAACCATGCTGTTACTTTTATCACAGGTGGTCAGATGAACCTTGCATTTGAAGACATGGGTCTGTCAGAAGCTGAAAAACAAATACAAGGACAATCCGGCATCTCCAAATTGTAGAATTATCTGTACAGTGAATTTTAAGAGAGAGACGATTTGTTTACTGCAAGTGAGGTTGCAGGATTGCACGAGAGAATTCTCCCCCTCGTTGTCCACATTGAATCTTAATGCATTTTGTACAAGATTGTTTGTTGTAGTTTCAGTATCCGCACGTAGCTTGAGTAACGAATTTAAAGCATTCTCTACTTGTTATATTAAGAGCATCATTATAAAACACAGATCTAATTGTCTGACATACGAGAAAAGGAACTCTTACATTTACTATGCATTGGTGATTAGGAAAACCACAGTTGTTCCATCCTCTATCTAAATTACCACTGAAACTGTAAGTAACACACCTACGTGCACAGTGGGCAAGGATTGTACTCATTTTTTGAGGAGGGGGGGTTGAGATAATTGAGTGGAGGGAGATGGGGAATTTGTCCTTTATGTGTGCCCGTAAAAAGATGCATCTGATTTCCTTCTTTTTTGTCTTTTTTTTTACATATGGCAGGCATTTTGAATTAAAAAGACTGTAAAAATATCTTGTTCAGTTGGGAATTTCTACATTTTTTGGTTGATTTCCCAGTCGCATGCCCGCTGAAAACACAACAGTAAACATGTAGAGAATACCATAGTTTGTAGGGAGAGAATGAGAAAGGTGGCTTCTTATTCGTCGTTGTTTGGTAACACTGCTCTTTGTATTTGTGTCAGGATCGAAAGTCACATGGGAAGTTCTTGGGCAAGTTCCACGAATTAATGACAAAGTTATTAGTGATTGGTGTGTATGTTAGTGACTTCCTTGGCGATTAGATTTTTTTTGTCATTTCTAATTATCCAAATTTGGAAAGCCTAATCTGCTGAGTTTTGCATGTGTGGTTTGCTATTTTTACCTATATGCGCGTGTACACGACCGTACATGGTTTGTCAGAAGGACCTGAAACAGTGGCGTAATTAGGGCTACGTGTCCGGATGGGGGGGGGGGCAGCCAGGTGCACACATATTTTTCAAGGGGTACAAGAGAAAAAAAAGCTGAAGCTGCATACTAATCGCTCCTTGGCGATTAGATTTTTTTTGTCATTTCTAATTATCCAAATTTGGAAAGCCTAATCTGCTGAGTTTTGCATGTGTGGTTTGCTATTTTTACCTATATGCGTGTGTTCATGACCATGCATGGTTTGTCAGAAGGACCTGAAACAGTGGCGTAATTAGGGCTACGTGTCCGGATGGGGGGGGGGCACCCAGGTGCACACATATTTTTCAAGGGGTACAAGAGAAAAAAAAACTGAAGCTGCATAGCTACGTATTTAACTCAACAGAGATTACAAATAGAGGGTGCTGGGGTAGGATAGAGCGTGGGCATTTGTCAGGCGGGTGGGGGGGGGAATATGTACCCCCAAGACAAATACTGGTCCAGGAGAAATTTTTCTTAAACCATACCATTTACTCAACTGCATTCCATCAGAAGTTTGGAAATCCCAATGGATCCATGGTTTCTTGATGATTGAACCATAAGATTCAACATTTTTGGCAGTCTTTTGGTCTGATTTTTTTTTCCCCCCGTCGTCTTCTTTCTCTTCTCCCAAAATCCCATTCAATTTGGGCATGTTTCTTCCACCCTCGACTTTGGTGCCTAAGCAACTTTGGATCTTACCAATGAAGGGCCCTTATGCATAGACATAATAGATAGTCCTAGAAACATGAAGTCACAATGACATCACATGATTTATTATTGATTTTTCAACATTTATTTCGTCCCATTGACTTTGTACACATTTTCAAAGCACTTTTTGGGCAATTTTGCAAAATTAAATTGTCACCAAAGTATCATCTAGTAACAGCCCTTATCAAAAGAGTACCGGTGTATCAAAGTACTGACGTCATGATGACTTCATCATGTGATTTAATATAGAGGTTCTCAATTTTTTTGGTCCCATATACTTTGTACACGTTTTGAAGGCACCATGTTGGTCTTTGCGCTAACTTTAAACATCATCAAAGTTATACCAAGCAAAGACCCCCATCAGTGTACATGTATTACGCTGAAATAATGACATGTTGACGTCATCAACTGATTTATTACTGATTTTTCAATAGGTATTTTGTTCACTTGACTTTGTTCATATTTTCAAGCCACCGTTTTGATAACTTTGAGATGCTTGATCATCAAAGTTACAGAAAACAAAGACCCTGATAAAAATATGTTGCTTAATTTATTGCATCATGATGACGTCATCACCTAATTCGTTACTGATTTTAGAATATTTAATTTTGCCCTATAGGTTTTGTACACGTTTTTCAACAGCCACTCTTAGGCATTCTGGTCAATCAGACTAAATTATGTAACATAAATGAAGTGTCATTGTTTTTTTTTTTAATCTGATATTTTCATAGTTTACTTTCTCAAAAATTCCCAAACAGCCCATGGTTGTTTTTACAACTGTCAAACCTCAAGTTTTTGCATTACAAAACACTAAGTTTATGTTAGTTTGTAAGAATAACAGACACCTCTCTGCGAATCTTGACAAATGAATTAAAATGTAAATTGCTATTCATATGCAGAATATAGATGATTATTTTTATGACTGTAATTAATAACTATCACAACTGTGACCCAACGTCATATGCATAAAATAAACTGCATAAGATTGCCGTACTTCCCACCGGCCAGTTGATCCAAGATATCTGCACGTAATAATGAGCATGTAGGTTTCCGTCCTCCATGGTTACAGTCCCACCCTCATACATGTAAGTGTGAGATTGTCTCACAAACATGAATGTTTACAATGTTAATAAAATGCACATGTCGGACTAAGGGCAAACCCGTGATAAATTTACCAGGATACATAACGATGCAATACTGAAGAGACAGAGCTTGAAATTGTATTGTTTATCTGATAGGAAATGGCTTGAATTGACTGAAAAAGCCCTCTGTTCTGTTGCACAAAGACCTCAAGTTTATCTTTGAAAACTGATCAGTTTTAAAACATCTTCATTGTGCAACACAATTTTGCTCTCTATTTTGAGCCAAAAATGCTGAAAATAAGTTAACTTTCAACTTGTTCTCTGTAATGACAATAGCATAATGTGTTGCAAGATACAGCAAAACAATGTTTTAGCTAGGGGCTCCCCGTGGATCATCTTGGACACCTCGTTCTGCAACACAAATTTATGTAAAGGCATATTGCCATAGCAGCATTGTTGCCTTCTTTTACTTAAAGAAATGGCTCCTCATTTCCAAATGCTAGCTAAATCCAAGCATAGCACATTTTAGGAAAATGAGTTGGCGCTGAGAAATTTTTGTGCATCTTTTTTGAAGGTGTGCTTCCCCTTGACATGGGAATGGCACGGTACTGCTTCGTAGCCACTGTCCGCCTTCAGACGACCCAACTAAGTCGCGAGATGGCCACCTTTAGTGAGCAGCAGAACAAGTTTATGTCCAGACATAGCCTGGATTGGAAGTTCCTCTTTCTTGACCACAGGTAATATACATGTACATGTGCAGATTGGAGACCATTCCTCATATCACATGTATTTCGTTCATTGTTTGTGTTTGCATATGTTGGACGCCAAAGCTGAATTTATTCTGGTTTCCTGTGCCCACTTTCAAAATGGTGTAGTGCTGAAGTACACCCTTAACCAGCCGATTTATTTACATGTGAATATTCAAATTAAGTTGGCCTGTGCCAGAGTTCATGAGAACAATGACCTTTCGGCCATTATCTGATCTTTCATCTACATGAGATATTGAGGCTTTATTCAGGTGATGTACCATCACACACTGACCATCAAATTACCAGCTTGGTTGTGGTTTCACCACTATGTTACAGTTTGTATTAGTTTTATGAACTCGTCAAAAATCAGTTTTGATTAATTTCGCAATACCCACAAAATCCGAGGGTGATACATGGAAAATGTAGGGAATGTTCTTGATGGAGATAATTATTTTTGCTCGTGGTTGTTTTGTCAATTTTTTGTATATGATAACTGAATGTATTTCTTTTGTTCCTGGCATTGATTTTCCTTTTGCTTTGTTCAGAGGCCCTCCAATAATCGGTTACCTTCCTTTTGAAGTCTTGGGAACGTCTGTGTATGATTACTACCACCAAGATGATTTAGAAAAAGTCGCACATTGCCACGAAGCATGTAAGTACCTGGTATATGACCCAGTTGTCTTGCTCAGTCTTATATAACTAATTAATGGAAAACAATTTCTTATGATTTGTTCATGGCATTTGTTTTGATGTGTTTTGCTTTCAGTTTTTGTCGGACAAGGTTAGACAGAATCTTTCAAATGAGGGCATTGTTTAAGAGAATGCTTGGTAGACAGCACTGAATCCGTGAACAACCAGAGGAGAAGTTAAGGCTAAACCAAAAAATTAAAAAACCCCAATTACTGCTTTATTGGGATTCTCTGGCAGACAAAACTGCTTGCATGGCAAGTAGTCTTCCATACTACTATGTCGGTATAGCAACCAACTAAGCTGTCTCTTATGAAACACACAACAGCTTGTAAATCAAAGACATCCTTCGAAAAAAAAATGGTGGTATAAATTCCCATTTCTTTGTTCATCAATATGGTTTATATTACATGTATCTTTAACTTATCAGTTTGATCACCTGTTTCTGAGCTGTTTGTCATTTTATTGGAGAAATATTCATTACTTCATAGCTTGCCCCCACATCCTTTGCTTGCTGTGGTTGCATGGAAGCAATTGCTCTTGAAGTAATCTGTGGCAGTTTCCCGTGGGAGATACAACCTCATCTACACGGTGCCAAGGAAAAAAACCCATTTAAATGCTAAGGAGATGTGGTGCATTAATAATCAATGGTGCATGGTTCAAGTGGCAGTGCAGATGGTGTTGCCAGGGAGATGCCACAACGTGACCGCCGTTGCACGTGAACTACCAAGTCTGCGTGCCAGCAAGTCTCATGTCAAGACGGGCTTTTGTGGAGTGGTTTAAAACCCGAGTGAGCAAAGCTGCTCGAGTGCAGTTTGTCCAAGTACGTTAACCAAATTTGACATCCAGTTCTGTGGGAGTGGCATGCAGTCGACAGTTAGTGTCTCGGAGACAGAGGAGAGATGGCCTGGAATTTTGTTTTAGCTCTGACAGGATTTCCATCACCGGAAAGTGGCTGTGTTAGAGTTGTGATGTCTGCTGATATTAGTGTCTGTATTTTGTTAGTGCACTTGCACAGTCAAGCTCTAGAGCCTGGATTGCTATATGACTTTCTCCTCTTGAGAGAATTCCCAAGTTAATTGCCCCATCACAAAGCTTCATTTCTGTGTTTTTTGCCCCCAAACCCCGATTTTCAAAGAAGCTACGGATGTGAACAATTGTTCTTGATGAAAAATTATCAATTGATTTCCTTTCCAGGAGGAATAAAAAAGCAGCATGTGGGTTTTAGAGAATTGGTCTGTGGATGTGCTTATCAAATTTATGAGCGACATCCATTTTATTTAGAGACATTTTGTGCACTCAATAAAATGTGCACTCAATAAAATGTGCACTGTTGCTATTTCCTTGACTCCTCCTAGTAATACAGACCAGCGAAGGCATATCGTGCTACTACAGGTTCCTGACGAAGGGACAGGAGTGGATATGGTTGCAGACTCGCAACTACATCACTTACAATCAGTGGAACTCCAAACCGGAATTCATCGTCTGCATGCACAAAGTCGTCAAGTGGGTATCTTGTCTCACGTGCTTTTCTTACATGTTTTGTGTTATTTTTTCACCAGCTTTACTTGTAATCAGCTAAATAGGAAACTTTTCCTGTGTTCATTGCGCACACCAGCAGAATGTGCTTCCATGGAATTTTTGTCAGTGTGAAAATTGGTGGCAGGTTATGATTAAGCAGTTTCTGACGGAATGAAAACAAATAACAGTAATAAAAGTCTTTAAATCAGAGTGGAAAAATGTAATTGTATAAGTAGATAAAACAAAGTTTAAAATTTGTAGATGTTGCTGCTGTAAGCATTTGAATGGAAAAAAATCCTAGAATCATAAGTGTGATAAAAGAAAGAAGAGAAAACTTCCAGTTAAAATGGCTGTAAAAGGAACACTGATCAACAAATCGCACTGTGAAAGACGTGCGGACGAAGAAAGATTAACACCGGCATCCTTTGTACTTAATCTTTCCCAGCTACGCCGAGGTTCGTAATGATGTGAACCAATCCCTGAATCTGACGGAAGACTCGCGGATAGCGGCGGATAAATCTGACAGCGGCGCTGCTATGGATTCACACACCAGCACGTCGGACATGTCAGCATCCACCTCACCGGTATCTTCCATAGACGGTGACCACTACCTCAAGAAGCACAAGAAATCCAAGACACTGGTTGAGTCATTTCACGGCGGTAAGAGTGTTTGCAACTGAGGTGTAGGATCTGGACTTTGACATTGTCAGGAAGGAACCAAGAGTTGAAGTGATACTCAAATATGAATTCTTCCATGAAGCTTTTCTGGTAATGAAACCAAGGATTCCTCAGGAGTGCTCTTTGCACTGTAGTTCATAACATTGAAGAAAGCTGTAGAGAGGAGCCAATGAGAAGCAGTTACAGTTTTAGAAGTGGGAAGAAAACCCCAGAAGAATATTCTGTGTAAAGCCCATGGAATCAAACGGGGACTGAGATCCCACTCAATCAGTGGACTTGGCTGGATTCAAACCTGGGTCACAGAGGTGAAAGGTGAGGAAAGGTCCACTGTGCAAACCTGGCTCCCCAATCCAGTGTGATGCAAACATTCTGTCTTCTCCAAGCACTCAATCAAGATATCATATCTTGCATTATTCTGTCAAGACTAGTTCTCATATAGAGTTCTTTCAAGCCCATCACTTTCTGACCTCAGCTATTGCCTTCTTTGCTTCTCATGTAGTAACTATCCTTAAGCAATACGGGTGATTCACAATAGTGCGCCTCCAAGAGTTTTTAACACCAATCACAACGTGTTTCCAAACGTGCATTGGATCGACAGATTTCGCACATTATGATTGACCAACACGTTGCAAGCTCTTTGAGGCGCACTTTTGTGAAACGCCCGTATTGATTCAACTAATCTTGCCATGTGGTCCTCTTTCCATCTTTTTGACAGTAGGGAGTATGGCATCCATTCGTCCGCCCATACAGCCAACTGGCCCATCCGTCCAGCCCAACACGCCAAGCTTGAAACCCCCTCAGCCGACCCCTCCACGGCCCCACTACGTCCCCCCGCCACTCCTGTGCAGTGTCAGTAGTCAGAAGAGTACCTGCACAGGTTGGTTGCTGCTTGACAGTAGACAGGCATTGTGTGAGGGAGCAATACAAGTATTGAGTTTGTATGCTCACACTGGTTATGAACTACTCTGTCGAGGATATTACCCCTGTGAAAGTGTCTTGGTGTTTCAAAAAAGTTATAGTGTTGTAAGGGTACCCAGGTACCCCTTCAAATATAAAGAACACTTGAGTAACAAATCAATCTTGGCAGGCCATTTGCCCAAAATGGCTCTTTTTTTCGTACATAGGAAGCAGCACATTTTTCTAAACGTTAGAGGGGAATCGCTCCCACCATTTTTTATTAAATGATGTGTTACATGATGTTTTCTATGATGTGTTACCTTTAATTTGTAACAAAAATAGCTCCGTCGATCTCTAAACCACAGTTATGGGTTTTTCAGCAGTACAGTGATTTTTTTCAGCAGTACAGTGATTGTAACAGACCTACTTTGTAACAGACCTACTTTGTAACAGACCTACTTTGTAACAGACCTACTTTGTAACAGACCTACTCATCATTAGGATTTTTGGCTGTAATAAAGTAATCTGTGGGATAATAGTTTCAGCAAGTGGTTAAGGAAAGCGCTTGTGGAATCACTCAGTCAAAATCTACGTTTCAGTAATTATGACTCTCTTTCTCAGTCATTGAAACCCAAACTCGTATTTGCAATACATGAGAATTAGTTTCACAACATTTGAGCAGAAGCAATACTGTCACTACATGTACCTTTAGGAAGGATGCTGGTTTCATTGATTCAGGATTTTTTGTCTTCCCAACAATTTGATCTCTCACAGACAACAGCAGCCACCTGTATTCAGACCAAGAGGTGCTGCCTAGCTCGCCTTCCAATGTCAGTGCACAAGTAGCTAGTGACTACAATCAGAACCTCCAAGTGCAGGTAGGTAGACAGAACAGTGCAGAAAATTCATAATATTACGTGTAACACCAGTCAATGTGAAATAATGGCATATACGGGTATTCTATACTTTCTTTGTTGATGCCATTTTTTTCATGTATAGTGTGATATCAAAACTCACCGCATGGTGCTTGCACCCTTGACATGATCGTGGTCGATTTCACAGCAGGATGTAGTCTTGTCACGGACTCTCTACTTGGTTCCCAAACGTTCTTAGCTGTCAGTAGCGAAACCTGGCGCCGCTTGGCGCGACATATACAGTGTTAGTAACAATGTAGCTTGTCGGTAGAGGGCATTTTATCATGTGATTACGTCCAGCTCACAGCAAGTACACGTCAAGAGGGCACTGCCACGGACGTGGTACAGCACATGCACAAGATTACGTGGGTGTTTTCTGGTAAATGATAGGCATGTCAAAATTGCGATTTGGCAGAAATTTTAGGGGTGAAATCGAAATAGCGGAAATGAAATGAAAAAGCAGAAATTCTGCCAAAACCGGGAGGGTTGGGGGGTCTGCTTTAACTTTACTTTTAGCATGTCAAAATAAACATTTAGAAGGTAATGTTGTAATCATCTTATTTAATTTTTCCTTTGTCATTTCATTATTTTCACCTGCAAGTATTCGATTTTGAAAAAAAAGTATATATTTGAATATTGACACAGCTCTAACGGCACTGTGATATTTGCTCTCTCCCTCCATGTACAATCTTGCAGCAGAGCACACTGGCACCAGAGCTGGTCATGGTGCAGATCAAGCTGCAGGAACAGCTGGTGCAGCGGCACCAGAAGCTGCAAGAGGCCATAGTGCAGCAGCAGAAGGAGCTACAGGCCGTGCAGCAACAGCTGCTAGTGGCGCAGCAGTTCCTAATCCACAGCAACCCCTTCCTGCAGGGGCTAATGGTGCCCACTACGCAACCAGGTGAGTGCCTCCTGCAAAGTTGTGGCCAACTGCATGGAAACGTTGTAGTGGTGTAACGTCACTTGCGCCATTCTTGATTGGACAAGCTGTACTACTGTGCAGTAGATTGTGATACATTTCATGAAAGTTACCTTCTACGAATATGTAACGTAACTTTAATTTCTATCGTGAAGTCAAGGCTTTGGAGTATCTTCACCTGTTTCTCTTGGTAAATCTCTGAAATTTGCTGTGATCACGAGATAAAGCAGAAGATGGAAATGAAGCCCCAGATTTGGGAGGAAAAAAACCCGAGTGTCTCAGAGATGAAGCCAGAGGAATTGTACATTCACGGGGAGTATGAAATGAAAAGGTGTTTTGAGGCTAGCATAAGCTGGTGAAAAATTACAAGACAGTTTCAGAGGAGACTCCTAAACTGACACAGAAGTGGAAGTAGCTACTTCGTTGCAGTCCAATCTTTAAGTCGTGACCTCTCAACCTTTGCCTTATTACTCAAGGGTCAAATTGTGTCAGGGATATGTGTATACACATGTGGATATATCCCTTTTATATTTGTACAGCCCCCCTCAGTAAAAAAACTGGAAATGTTGACACAAGTTTGAAACGGCTCTGCTACAGTATTGCTCTGTAGGAGTTGATCAATTCTGTGGTTACTTCCAAGTGGAAAGACAGCTCTGTGTGCTTAGGCCGTGTCCGAAACGGGCTTCCAGAGCTATGGCTAGGTCTATCGTCTACGCGTCTCCATGCATTTCCAAAGGAGCAAAGACCTAGACCTAGCTCTAGACAAGAGATTCAGATGCAGCCTTAAATTGTCACAGCCGGTTTTTTTCTTTCCTCCACTGTATTTTACACTGACACTTTATTGCCATGAATAGATGTTTTGCAAGCTGACACAAATGTCACCATGGATGAAAGCCTCGTTGACCAAATACTGAGTCACCAGGCCATGGAGGCAGGTTCGTGGCATGCCAACTGATCAGCCTGTCAATGTCTACTACCAGCTGCACCGCTTGCTTTTAGTGAAGCACAGTAAAGCAAATATACCGTATTATATAAGTTAGTTCACCCGTGGCATTAACCCTATGTACAGTATATTTAATAAGCACAGAGGCCTTACAGTTTTGACGTTGGTATCACATGCCTACAGCCTAGTAACAGAGCATGCAAGGCACACGCTCTCTGAGGACAGTTTGTTATTAAGATTCTGTGACAATGAAAAATCACAAAGGGTCTGGCTAGGCAGATAATGCTGTAAAAAACAAAAATATACATAAAAGTGGTACCTCTCTCTTTCATCACAGACACATGTAAGTGTAACCCTCAAATGACTCTAACCTGTGTTTTAGCAAGGAAGACATATACCAGGTCTACACAACTTCTTCACTACCTGGGTTGTGTACAGAATTTTGGATGCACAGATTTACATGTAGATACTGTCAACACCCTTTGGATGCACAAACCCTTCTATCTACTTGCAAGTTTTCATCGTGTTAAACCTGGGACCAGGAAAGAAAATCAGAAAAATAAAAAAAAAATGCAAAAGAAACAGTAGTCATCTTATCTAAACCTCGCGCAACTTCAGCCCATTGAAAGCCTGGCACTCAAAAAGGGTCAATGATGAGATCATTCTGTAAAGACTACTGATGCCAGTCCACTCTAGTAAGTACAGAAAAATGCACACTACATGTACATGGATGTGAGCCCCAATGGCTTTAAGAGTTGTCGCAATGAGAAGAGGTATAAGAAGCAAGCACACTGCACTATTTGGCATGCTTCCAGCTGCAGCACTTAAGAGCCCAGTCACGGCATGGGTGTGTGTTCATTATTTGGTACCGGGAGGAATGTTACATGTAGTAGGTACCCTAGATTTGCAGGGTCTGGTTTATCGTCAGACATTGATGGAAATTTGAGGTGGTTCCCCCCAAAAAATTCACTTTAGAATTTGTCCAAAGTCTCGCAGTTGGCGTGTAGTATTGGTCCTGCGGATATCCTACATGTACCTTGCCATAAGACATACATGCATTAATTGCTCTATGCATCACTGTCATTCGTCTATTGCTGCAGTCAACAACAGTGCACCCACTTCTTGCAAGACTATTTAGAGTTGGACATTAGCAACATTGTGTTTTTGTTTATTTTGGCTGGTCATGCTCCTTAACCTGCTTTCAAACGTGCTGCTGGTGAATATGTACATGCTTTTGGTTGCCGGTATTTCACGATGTCAACCGACCCTTTCGGTAGTGTCTTCTCTGCTTTGCCTCTGAAGTTTGAAGCTCAATTTCTTTATAGCATCTCAAGCCCAGCCGAGCATGCCGAGTACGAGCAGCACCTTGGTGCCAGAGAGTTCTGGTCTGGCAGCAGACCCATCGGTTTCAGCACACTCATCAATGCAAGCAATGGGAGCGCAGTACACGGTATCTTTCTTCCCCCAGATGTTGGAGGGCTCTGTGAGTTTTTTACTTTCAGTTGGTAACAAGTAGTTGAAGCATTGTATAAAACTTTTCTGAGAAGCTACATTTCTTTAAAATATGGGGCATTTTTTTAAACAGATTCATCTCAGACAGGTTACCCATTTCTGTTATGAGCATGCCCCGTGGTTGATTTTAAAGAAATGATAAAACTACTCACTGCTTTTAAACACTTTCCCTGTCTTGTGAAATTTTGAATCATAGTTTGTGGACACCAACCCTTATACTAAGCAATCACTATCATTATGTAGGCATGTAGAACCACTGAGGTTCCATTCCATGGGCACTGTTACATTCTGTGCCTCACTGCGCAGTACAAAGCACATAGATGTGGCCTGAAGTGTTTTTCAAAATAAACTAAAAATGAACAAAATGGTAAGACAGATATGAATTTCTGATATTAATATTGATTTTACAAAATCAGCAGCAACAGCATCAGCAACAACAGCATGACCAAGAACAGAAACTAAGACAGCGACACCAGGAACAGCAACATCTGCAGAGCCAGCTCCTATTCCAGTCCGGGCAGATGATGCCCTCCTCCTCGCTGGGCTTTCTGGCAGCAGGACAAGCACAGCCTTCTGCAGTGCTCCCCATGGTTCACCCGGATTCCTCGTCGCCCTCTGGTTTCAGTACGCCCCGCCTCACTGCACCGGCCATCACCACGCCCAGCCTGAGCATGGCCCGGATGAGCTCAGGCCTGGGCCCGGGCCTGACAGGCAACCTTGACTCCTCCCGGCTAGCCTCCCCTGCAACCTTACAAGCCGGCCCCCGTCTGTCGCCAGTGTCCCCGTCGTCGCATAACCAGAGCTCCCCTAACACCCTGTCGCAAGCCGGATCTGCTGGCACTGATTCGGTGTCTAATGCAGACTACCCCTACCAGATTCAAGCCCTGTCTCCAGTCATGGATCCGTCATCCATGGGACTCATGCAACAGTTGACAATGCCTCCACGTACACAAACCGGACAGTGACAAGAGTTTTTCAGAACTCTTCAAAAAACAATCCTAACACTTAACTAAACAATGTGAACAGGTTGATTGGAAATACTAAGACATCAGCTTTCATAGGTGCTTAACTACTGTCAGTAGTTCGGCCTGTAATCTTTTTCATACGTTTAATCTCAAAAAAACTTGTTGCACTTTTTGTACTGTATGCAAAGCCAAGACACATATCCAGACTATGTAGATGTCTTTTTCTAATTGCTCAAGAAAGGAGTATTCAGGTGCACCACCCCGATGAGAGAGCTGTGCTGTCTGTTGTAAGATCCTCAGTGAGAGATACTATTCAGGAGAGTGCATTTGCACTCCATATTTACAACCCAAAGCACTAAACAGTCCCGCATGCACTGTACATCTGTTACATCAGGAAAGGAAGGGTCATAGCTGGTGAAAGTGAATTGCGTCAGACTGGTTCCTTTACATGTCGGCATTTTTTCCTGGTTACTTTAATTTAGCAAGATCAACTTTGGATCCAAATGACCCTGCAGTTTGTGCGTGGAAGTCACCATCCCTTAAGTCTGGAATGGATACATATGTGTGGTGGGCAAATTCTGGAATGTCTGTCAAAGGTGTCCATGCAGTGCAGTATGTTTGTTTGTTTTTTTCTGTGATCCGTAACAAGGCACCTGTGTTTTTCAATTAAGCTTATTTGCTAGTTTTGTTTGCTACATTTTTAAAAGTATTTTGGTGCATTTGGGATGTATATGCTTATGCAATGTCCATATTCATGAGCACAACTGTGATGTCATCCTGGACAGAAAACCTTTATGTTGCATTAATTTGTTCAAACAAAAACAATATGCTTGAATTTGGAAAGGGGGGGTGTTTGAAATCGGTGAGGCATTGGTGTTCGAGTACATGGCAATAAACCTATAAGAACCTTTCAAATGAGCAATGTCTTCCCTGGTTTGACATGACACCAACAGCACTCTCTGTTGTCCAGAAATGAATGCGCAGTGTCAAGTGAATTAAAAACATGCACATTTTGAATACACTTACTCCCAAAAAGGATGTCAAATTGTTTTCATACTTTAAAAAAAATTCAGTTGCACAGAAAGTGTGTCGCAGAAAACTTCATTGCATGGATGGTTTTAGCATGGACATAGCAAGCATTTCATACAAGAAATAAACCATGGGTTGTGTCATAAATGTCTGCACTTTATACCAGTGGGGTCTTTAGTGTTCATGTTAAAAAAAGCACACAAGTTTTCAACAATGAAAGCTTTCAATTGCCTCAATGCTTTTTCTATATTCATACTGATTTTCTGAACAGGGTTTTTGCCGGTGCTAGACATTTTCATGTAATTGTAAACCTATCCAAAGGATTTCTATTTCAAGAGTGTGCTCTATTTTCTTGGCCAACAGGTGGCCAAAGTGCCTTCGTAAAAAGTTATCAAGTTAATCTTCTTTGAAACTGCGAACATCTTTTTTTGAAAAATACAACATAGAGTAGGCCAGTGTAACTGGTTTCAGTAAGTTTGAAACAAAAATTTGGTGGCCTTGATTTGGTTGATTTAAACAAGGTTTTTTTTTTAATTTCTTGTGTACTGCCCCGATTCGAATGCCCAAGCTCAGTGTTGTTACATTTTTAAGATATCTAGTCAGCTTATTTTCAACTTACATTCCTTCTTTGACGTATATTAGTATGAAGCCAGTGCGATGTGTCGTCAGTATTATGGCTTTCATTACTTGTCAGAGAAAATCTTTGATATTCAAGGGCCACTTCATGAATCGTTCATGGCAAGCCTGTAAAACTTGCAATAATCTGGCCACAGATTGAAAAAGAAACGGGGTTTAGTTTCAAATTACTCTTTATTTGAACAATTGTATTTTATTAGTACCTTTTCAAGATTTACAGTGAGTCATTAAAACTTCGTCGCTGTGTTCGTAACAATGCACCAACTTACAATTTAGCCACATTCGATGATGTAAATACCATGCAGTTGCATGAGACAGGAATTTGTGTGCATTTGGACGAAAAGGAATTAGCATGCAGTGTCATGTGTGAGGTCACATAGCAACCATCTTCTGTTCCAGAACTGAGTCCACAATACACACCAAACATGTCGTCTTTCATGCGACAAGAGTCCTTCTCGATAAGTTGATCATGAATTGAAATTCTGTAGGACCCCCCCCCATATGGCAGTTGTGAGATGTGTACCAAAGGTTCTTGCATGCTGTCCGGTCAGTTGAGGGTTTAACCATGGAGGAAGGACGCAGAAGGAGTTTGAACTGCTCGGGCTATAACATCTGGCAAATTACCCCTTTCTGGCATGCCCGATATGTCCATATCCAGAGCCCAGCGAATGCTTGCTATGCACCACCTGTTTCACAACCATAAGCCCTTTTGTACTCTATGATCATCGCCGCAATTTTTCGTTGATAAACTGCATCTTAAAACATTGTGTACTGCAGTATAGGAAGTTGAATATTCATGCCATCGATGGTGCTTGGTATGACCTGAAAACATCAAATTTAATGATTGCGCAGTTGCTTGTATTAGGCTGTGTGCCCTTAGGGTTCATGCATAGTCATTGCCGGTATTGAACGCTTTCTTCTGCAGTTTTGGGAATGACTAGCCAAGTTGTTTATAAGATTCTGTGTTTTATTTGAATCATTTTTATTACGGGATTTATACAAAAAGGTATTTTATGAGACCTCATGATCACTCCTTGTGATGACATAGGGCTTTTTGTTTTCCGTGAACTTAACTTTCCTGTGGTGGTAAACATGTTGGCCAGTCTTAGCCAAACTCGTACAAAGACTTTGAAAACTGATGTTTTTGAGTGAAAAAATAAAATTACAAACATAGACAATTGAAGAGGGCATCAAAATTTGTAAAAAATTCTTCACAACGGCAAAAGTAAATCGAATGTAATATATTTTTTCTTTTCGTTTCCTGGTCACTGGGGAAAGTTGTATTTAATGGCACAGAAAACACCACAAATATTGCTAGGATATTACTGGCCCCGCTTGTCCCGCTAAGCTGCTGGCAGTAATCAGGCATTTTTGGAATGTTTACTTTTGTTCGTCTCACCGGGAGGCAATGATCGAGCACTTTGATGCGCCAGAGTTGTAACTCCTTCAGTGTCCTTTCTCCATGGTTTAACTAGTGTGTGGCTGAATGAATCGACTGCAAAAGGGTTTACAAATACATATTAGGAAAATACCCATTTTTGTGTACAAAAGTAATACCTGGCGGAATTTTTTTTATTTAAAGCTGTGATTAGAATGTATGAATGAAGGGAACATGGTCATTGGTAGCAGTTCATTTTATTTTATTTACTGTGCGGCCATCCTTCTGAATGTGTCTAAAATGGTGTGTGAACCTGTTGCACAAGACACCTGTTTTGTTCTGTTTTTCTTGGTGGTTCTGGTTTTCTGGTTCCACAGTTTAAGTCTTAATTTTTTTGTGTGTCTGAATAATGATGAATGTACCGCTTAGCAGAAATCCTTTAAGTGAGTGTAAAGATGCGTGATGAGTTGGATAATCAATGACAAATTATTCCAACATGATAATCTTTCCTGTCATTTTCATGATGGCTACCAGACAGTTTATACTGGGACATTTAATAATTGCAGCTTGTTTCTTCTTAATATTTGCCCAATCAGCATGGAGCGTAATGAAACACTATTACTGTAGGTTTCATTGTTCTTCTGTGAAGGTCTGCCTTTGCACGATTCCCAGTGTGCACTTTCAAATCCCTTCATTTCAAGGTTTACCTAGAAGTGTCAGGGGATATATGCTGAGAACGAGATTAAAGGAAGGATAGTATGAACTTTTTTGTATTAAAGATGGGAAAAAAGGGAGAGAGAAAAAAAAAGATGATTCAATTGTTCATATGTATGCACATGAGAAATCTGCTGATATGTATATGTAAGACTATGACGGCAAGGAATATGCATAATTTGGCAATGACAATGGATCATTGCCTGAGTGAGTTTTGATGAAAATACCAAGCACTCTTCAATGATGTACATATGAGTAACAATTTCCAAAGAAGATCTCAAGACTATATATACCGGACATATATATTTTAAACCACTTTTCTTTTTTCTTTTCATTGTAAATAGCCAAGTTCTAAAAGACAAGGTGCTGTTTTGGTGATACAGAAAGCTGGGGTATTCAGAATTTATTCAAAGATGGATGTTGGATAAAAATTTGTCAATAAAAGTGAACCGTTGATAGACTTGATTGTGAGTTGGCCTTGTGTTCTGTACGTGTTGTTGGGACAGTGGGTGTTGGAATGTGCATGTTAGTTTGCTTACTTTTAACCACTCGGTGCCGGGGGTTCTGGTACCGGACTCCTTGGGTTTGTACACATAGCCGGGCTGCCCAAAATCGGACAAAGGAGCTTGGCCTTGTAACAAAAACGGGTACTTGAAACAAAAGACCCACTGCTGGGAATTACCATCATTTTTCAGCTGGCATTAGCAGAGGTAATCCGTCATTACTTTGAAACAGTATACAACTGTTTGCGGCACTCAGCACCCATGGATTATCAGTGCAGACAAAAGTGCTCCAGCAATGAGCGATACAGTACTGCTGTACGCTAATCCGGCAACATTTGAAAAGACGCAACTGCCATTCAGCAATGCACTGGGCCAATTTCGGAAACTTAAAGGAAATTATGCAACACCACACAATCTGGGCGCTTTTTACTGGGCGGCAGGCCTGGCTGTAATACTCGGGCGTCAATGGAGGTTACCTGTAGCCACCAGACAGTCATTTATGTGGATGTAAACGTCCAGTACATAAAGTTATGAATTCTTGAAGAATTTTGAAAACAGGAAATCTTGAAAATTGCCCGGGGAACTCATCCCGCACATTCAAATTCCACCCGGCAGGAAGTGTTTAACCCTTAATCTGTTTGGCCCAATAGAATCCCCAACAGACTTCCAGTCTTAGAAAGCTGGAAATTCAAAGGGGCATCTGCACAAAAGAGTAACCACTGCTGGCCAACAATGCATGTTAATAACACAACTACCGGTAAGCTTGCCACTGGATGCCTAAACATACAGCGACTATTAGAGGTTAGAGTACAAGGTCGAGAGACACAACATCTCTCTGTTCGAAGGGAAAGCTTCACAGGAAGAACGCTGAAGATTTCACAGTGGAACTATTTCACTTTGGCTGCACATTCTTCATATCTTTATTTAATGAAGCAAGTAAACTGTACAGTTACGTTTGCATTTACACTCCCAGTGTGAAAACTGGTGATCAAATGCTACCTTGACTTACAATTAAAAGCCATTGTTATCAATTTCACTGTGATACATTCAGGGAAAAAAAGAACGAGAAAAAAAAAAGCTTTTTGCTGTAACACAGGCTGCCGGATGACAAACTTGAGAAACAAAAGGAATAAGATAAGATAATAAGAGAGTTCCTTCTTGGGGCCAGCAATCTAGCCATGTGATTTGTAACTTGGCATGCTTTTCAGTCATAAATTTAAGAAGCGTCATGATGATACCAAGTCTCCATCAAAATGAACTGAAATAGGGTTGAACTTATTGGCCAAGAAAGTGTTTTGCGCTGCCCACATTTCTCAGATAAGCCTTCTTACAGTCTGGGTCCAACTTCAAAGAGCTGGTAAGGTGGAAAATATTTCTTAGCAATTAACATGCCGAGTCAAAATCTGTAGACCACCAGTCCGTTTTGTAATATACTACACGTATATAGGATTTTGGCTGGTTAACCTGAACTTTGCGAAACAAATCCTTTTCCTGTGCAAAATTCCACAATTACAATTACTTGATGTCTGGGGGCACGGATCCTGTCTCAGCCTTTTCAGAATGCCATGTCGTCAAAACCTTCCTCCAAGAAGCGCTTGTAGATGCTCATAAACTTGACCACAAAGGCCTCCAGGTGATAGATGGGTTTGGAGCCCAGCTGCAGACGATGCTCATAGAAGGCGGCCACCTGGGTGATCTCTGACTTGAGCTGCCCATCACAGTTGCTGATCAGCTCCTTTAAGAGACCCTGAAGTGATGACGGGGGAGACGGGAAGGAAAGAAAAAAGAACCTATGAGCCACTTGATGTTAAGACTATGGGTGAAAGGTTGCTTTATGAAGTGCTTTCTGTTGTCAGCTGGGGGAGGCCTAGACCTAGCTCCTAAGATAAGATTGGGATGTGACCGAAGATCAACCATGCTGCTATGTAGGCATTACTGTGGTGGCACAATACTTGTGGACAGGTTGTATGGGTGCACTACATCCTTCTTGGACCAGTAAGGTGTTGGGAATTCCTCAATGCGTGTGAGGGCGGTGTCATCTCAGTTTTGGTGCCTCTTTGGATTAGTTTAAAGACACCTTAGTGCTAATGATATGCCACTGGGTTTATTTCAGTGTTAGATTCCAGAATATTCCTGACAGAAATGCTTTGAAGCTTGTAAACAAACGCAGTAGAAATTAACCAGAGACAAGATGCTGACAGTGAAATAAATCTGCAGCTCTTTTTATCAAGAACACGTGAAAGGAAACTGTAGCATGTTGATCAGCTGTGCTTAGACCACAGACGAGATTTATCAACTTCCTGAACAATTTCCCTCCCCTATCCCCTTGATATGCCATACCCCTCTCCCCAAAACACACACTTATTTGAGTTCCTGTAGTAATTTGTGGTCCATTATTAAGGACATTTAAGGTACAAACTATCTTGAATTGAATATAGGAGGCTGAATGACAGAAACCCGTCAATACATTTTCATGTATTTCATGCAGAAGAACTTAACTTCAGATGAGTACAAATCCAAGTGTACAAATCGGTCACCCCTGTGAGCAAGTTGATGTGGTGGACAGACACCAATTCAGTCAAGGCAACCACAACTCCACACTTACCTTCATGATGACATCCGGCGGAATGCAGTGGGTCAGGAGTTCATAGAGCTGACCCCTGACCTCCAAGAGGCGCTGCGGGGTCTGTTCATTGACGATGGCATTGGCCGTCTCTCGCAGGAATACTTCCCAGTCTGGCACCGGTATCTCCTGTGTCTCGCTGAAGGGATATCTATGAACGAGTAGATATGAAAGTGTGCCATGTTTAAGTTGCCTTGGGTTTATGGGGGGGGACGGCGTTTGATTTCATAACATCACTTGTTTGTTTTGTTAACTGCTAAAAAGCAGCTCGCAATGAGCTCAACATCATAAACAAAACGTATACAGCTGATAAAGAGTGTAGCCACAAGGTCAGTTAAATGATGCATTCGATCTACAAATAGAAAACTACATGTAGGTACATTCAATGACTGAAAAAAAGACCTGCTACATCCTGATCTTAGTTTGCTCCTCCTCAGAGCAATGTCACATAAACCTCAGTTTTGTGGTGGTCATGGAATTTGCACAAAGAGTCCTACCCACAATATTACTTTTAAAAGAGACTCTTTTATATATATACAGGTAAGAGAGTGACTTAATCATGGGTATGTGTGCAATTGCTAAAGGGTTGACCAAAAACACAGCCCTAAATTCACTAGGAAAAAGTAACTGAAATTTAATGTCCATTTTATAATATCATGAGCAACTTTGACTTACATGATTTGTGAATCATAATCAATGATAGACTGTCACTTTGCTTGATAAAGAGCTTGTCTTTGTCCTCTAACAGTTGGCCAGGCAGGGAAGCCCAAGACGTATATCGCAATGCGCCAGTTACAAACCCAAATATATTTTCAAACGACCACATTCTGAGTGAGTCTTCTCACAGCATTCTAAAAATTTCAAGTTTCTCGTCACAATGTCCGCGAGGAATTTCTATGATGTTTCTCCTGGATGGTTGGTCACACGTAAAAGCAAATCCAGGGAAATGGATTCGCACGGTTTTAACTGGACTTGTGGCAATCAAGTCATTGAAACGTGGTTTAGCCTACATGTGCACCGCCATACCTCACGCTGGAAGGTATGTTGGTTTGCTGGTTCTATGTACACTCGACTGAATAACAAGGTTAGCATCTGCAGTCTATTAATGTGTGACGGTGTCTCTGCAATCAATGCGTTGGGCTCAATATACAAACACAGAAGGAATTGGTATGTTAACTACAACAATAAACTTGAGACAGGGAAACATGTTTGCTCACAAGGACAACAGGCATCAGCTAAAGGGTTTGGTCAGCTGATCAGATGGTATCGTGTGCTGAGTAGATCAGCAAGTACGGAAAAGATACAGCAGTCTAAGGAATGGCATTCACATGCAATCAGAGAAAGAGAGGTCTCAGCGATGGTCCCTCTCCTATTTGTAAGAACACATCTGGGACTGTCCAATAATGTTTAGGTACTCCCTGCTGGAACACAAACTCTAATGATGAAAGTCCAAAATCTGAATCCACGTGATATGAGGGTGAATGAGGATAGGGGCAATGTATGTACTGAAGAAATATTCATATTTGACACTCTACTTACTGCTGTACTTTGCAGGCTTCGCACATCAGCAATGCCCGTCGCAGGTTCCGGTCAGATTTCTCAGCGATGCGTTTGCCGAGCTGGGCGGGCAGAGAGAGACCTTCCTTCTTACAAACAACCTGAAGAATCTGACAAATCTGAAGGAAAAAGTGTGTCAATGCAAACTCAGGCTTGAATAAATCTGATTATCATGTGCAATGATTGCAGAGATTTCTAGTGGGGTGTGCAACAAAATCGAAATTATGAAAATCATTTGTTCCTCAAATTACACCTACACTTGGTTTAATTGGAGATGATTTTTCCGATCACTTCATTCTTTGCAATCATTACAAGATTCCAACAAAAAAAAAAAATCAAAACAAGTATGAAACTTGCGGAATCCACATGATCAAAAACATGACAAAATGTCTTTGGTTTACTATTCAGACAGCAACATGCAACACAGGGTACAAAACTGGTTTGAAATGCTGGGTTTTTCTCTTATTTGGTTAGCACTGCATATTCAGTACAAGCCAAGAACCTGTGAGAACAAGTTCAAGAACTTGCTCAGGTGGGATTCGAACCCATGACCTCCCCACTTACAAATGCAGGAAATGCATTGTCTTGACCACCTGGCTTGTTGGATATATCCTCTTCAAAACGCCGAGGGTTGAAAAGGACTTACCTCGTCAATAGAGGGCGCTGGTACCCGTATTCCAAGACAACGGCTGCGGATAGCCGGGATGACTTTGCTCGTGGAGTTGGCACACAGAATGAGCCGGCAGGTCGCCGAGTACTTCTCCATGGTACGCCTCAGAGCGTGCTGTGCATCTTTGGTCAATCTGTCCACTTCCGTCAGTAGAACAACTGAAATTTGTAAGAGAAACTTGAAGTTGATGTTTGAAATTTGAAGCAGTAAGATGCAGAATTGGACATCAATGGCTCATTCACAGATGGCATCGAGATTTTGAAATGATCCCATGAAATGCCATCATCTTGTTCACGCATCATTCCACTGAGTAGGAGTGCTCCAAAATGTACAGTTTGGTTTTCAAATTCTTTCCATGTTTGCCCAATGGAGGTTATAATCACTGTAGTGTAGATTGCAATACATAAGCATATCCTAACGAGGGACTGCAGGTGAAATGATAACGAGTTCTGCTGTGAAAGCTTCCTCCTCCGTTTACCTTTGAAGTCTTTCTGTGCAGAAGAGTCCAGCTGCTGTGTCTGTGCCACTGTCTTGAGAAGTTCTTGGATGACAACCCGGTCGTAAATACCAGCATCGCTGAAATGACAAACACCAAAAGGAAAAAAAAAATAGTCAAATGTCTGGCAAAGTTAACAAGGGTGCATTCTCCGATAACCGGTTTTCTTTACTTGCACCAGTTTGCTAGAGTGCATTTTCAAGTAGAAACAAACCCGGGCAAGTCTGACATAGATTGAACAAAGACCATGGTCCATTTTGTTTCGTTAACTTATCTTACCTTGGGTTCACCTCTATGTGGTAATTACTGGCTATGGTCGACACCTCAATCTTCTTTTTGGATGGAGTCTGGTGAATGAAAAAGTTACGACAGAGAATAAGCATATCTATCTTGATTAAGAGTGTAAAAATTACACTAAAACTTTTCTATGTTTATAAATTGTGACTACACTCTCAAGTTTGTTCATGAGATGGACATATTTCCTTTTGACGGCCCTAACTCTTGAGGTTAGTGTAAATCACATTTTTGCTGGATTTGGCATGGCTTGAGTTAACCTGACCATTCAACATTTTTACTAAATACTGTACATATGCCAATATCTCAATGGTGGAAAACAAAGCGAAGCTACATAGCACACGGCTTGAACAGTACTGTAGCATACATTTACACAACCCCTCTCCCCCAAAATAGACAAGAATTGGTGAGTGGCACAATGACAAACACCTGAAAGTTCTAGCATGCCCTTACCGTAAAACTCTGGTGTTCTATTCGCAGTTTTTCCACTCCTGAGCCATACAGCTCCCTGAGCGTGCACATTATTCTGGTCTTCTTTCCAGCACCAGAAGGGCCGTAAATAAGCAAGTGGGGAAAGTCCCCACCTTGAACCTGTAAAACACAGGAGGGAATTTAACAAATTGCTGCATCCTCAGGGGTACAGTTACATGTCCTTTAGTCTCTCTGCTCCCAAGACAAGTTGCCAGGCCTGTTGCTTACACGGTGTCGTAACGCTACAGGTTTTTGGAATCGAACTTGATAGGTTAATAATTCACAGGTGTAACAAAGCTATTAAATCAAATTTCCCCCTGATAGCAAAAGCATGAGATGGAGTATTTTTGAAAAAAATGAGATATTTGCTCACCACTCTGTCGCTTCCACCCGCTGACAATCGCTCCACTCATGCCTCTTGTGTCTATCAGATTGCGCATACATGGAGCTCACCAATCACTGCGCTTATTCTGCATCTTGGTTCGACCATTTTCGGTGGCAACGGTTAATATCTTTACTTGTTTTCATTACCTGACCACCATCAGGACACAACGGGTGACATGCCCTGTGCTGTGTAGCTGTGACAGATTGCAAGACTTAATTCCCCCTCCGCCACTGAAAATGGTCGAACCAAGATGCAAAGAAAGCACGGTCATTGGTGGGCTCGACACATGCGCAATCTGATAAACACAAGAGGCATGAACAGAACGATCGTCGGCGGTCGGAAGCAAAGGATTGGTACTCAAAATTTCATTATTTCAATAAAACCCCATCTCATGCTCTGAAACCGTCTTCATTCCCTTTTTAAGAGCTGTAGATTACTAAGGTTTGCTGTTGGGAAAGTTGATTTAATAGCTTTGTTGTGATTGTTACACCTGTGAATCATTCACCTATCAAGTTCGATTCCAAGACCCATAGCGTTACGACACCATGTAGGTATTGGCTCAAAGTCACACAAAGTATTGACAGAGTAGTAACTTGGGTTCTTGAAGTAGCCAGACACATGCCAATTGCCAAAGTTCAAAACAAAGCAGTGAGCTTACGCCTACATAAAAAATTACAATAATTAACTGAATAGGCCTACACTACTCCCAGAATTGTTAGAGCCTCACATTTCTGGGAGTAGGCCTCAGCCTACACCATATAACACTACACACGGACAGTCAAGCATGTCAGCACACCGGAGGGTCTGACCAAACTTTCTGAACAGTAAGGCACAAGGCCTACTCTGTAAACCACTATGGTAAGCCTTACTGGGCCATGAGTCCATCTTTTTGATGGCTCCATAACGCTATAGCACTTTGAAATGTGCCCTGCAATCGTGCAAACCTCCGTTTGCCCTTCCTGAATCCTAGGAACCACCAAAAAGATGGACCCAGTGGGGCCTACGGAGTGGTGCGTTTCTGTTCAAAAAGTAGTATCTCTATGGTCTGACAGTGAACTGACAGTCATCAGGTCATGACGATCTTACCAATTTTCTGAGATTCGCAGCTTGTTCTTTATGGAAGTCAAGTTTCGATAGTGATGACGGACGGTACTTATCAACCCACAAACTCATAGTGACAGCTGGGGGAATTTCACAGGTATTAAACCACGTGTCACAATAGTATCAAAAAGTGACAAACCAACAGGTCGGAAGCCGAACGTTTCGCGGGGTTCGTGTCATAATACAAGATGGTCCGTGTAGATCACGCAATATAAAACAACTTGCCCCCAAAGGTGTTGCCTTCCAGTCACAGAATAATTCATTGGTCCGACGAATGGACACGAGGTTGAAAAGACAAAATTCAATATCCAGACGCTTTCTTACGCAAAAAAAACGACAAGGGTAAAAGGTATGCTGACTATCACCACATACACGATGGAAAATGCAAAGTTGGACACAAATGTACTCATAGTGCAAAATTTATGCTGTTTATTTTCAAAATTACGATACTAAGGCCGTTTTCCAATACTCAACTTCGGCTCCGTCTCAGGCTTCAACTGTTTTTATACTAGCTGACTTTCAAGCTGTAAGCGCAGTAATCAGTCTAAAAGTGCGATTGAACATCAAATAAGACGCAAGAAAGCCAAAAATTACAGTAATCCAATGTAATTCAAACGCTTCAGGCCCACAATCGGGGATTGGTTTTTGGAACGAAGTCTGAGACGGAGACGAAGTTTAGTATTGGAAAACGGCCCAAGATTAAAAAGGGTCCAGTGAGCCGCATACTTGACAGGAATCCTGGCAGCTTAACGGCGACTACCTTTTATACTGGCATTTAAATTCCACTTTGCTCTCCCATTATCGCAACAATCCACTGCACCCTGGCCAGCAGGTGCCGGGCATCAAATTACCGGAAAAGGAAGAAAATCTAATGTTATTTTCAAAAATATTCCACAGTCTTGACAATTTCAATTTCACAGTCACTAGTGAAAATTGCAAAACAAATCAACCAGCACATGGTACAAGTTACTTAGTGGTCGCCATCAAACACTGCAGGACATTTGCAAAGTATCTTTTGTGAACTATAGGTTTGTGGTAGCACCGTGGATATCTCTTTTTTGAGTATGGGGGGTTCTGAAAAGAACCGGTGATATCTTCTGCACAGCCGACAACTCCAGAAAAAAAGTTATTGGCTCGGCATGAATGTGTGCATACTTGACTAAGTAACAACAGATAAAATCATTTAAGTACAGTCAGTTTATTTTACTTGATTAAGGACAAATTAATCTGATTTGGTGACAAGTGACACAACTTATACATAAGAGTGAAAAGAAAGTTTCAACAAACTAACTTGTTGAGAGAAAGACAGTATTATCATAAATGTGAAATTGGTTGCTTGCACAATTTCTAAGCACACCGTTGTTAAATTATTCATTGAATTAGACTGGTCTATACAGTGTTTTTATTAATACAAGTTTCATCAAAATGTGCAAACTTTCCATACTGATATGTTAAGTCATGGAAATAAAATTTAAACAACTATATCATTCTCATGCCGTTTCACATGATAATTCAAGAAATATTAAGAAATGGTTATCTGTATATCAAAACCCAGAATAAAATATATACTTTGTTCTTTTAAACCTCATTAAGTGGACTTAGGGTTTGCAAGAAAAATATAGTGCATAAATTTATGTTAATAGATGTTTGCATTAATAAGTTTCACAGGTTTTTAATACTGATCAGAATGCATCCAGATATCTTCAAGAGACTGAACAAAAAATAATTGTTGCATGCACTGCATGTGTATGATTCAAAATTTAAATTTCCAAATGGTAAAATCATGATTGCAAGAATTCCTTCAATGTCAACCCAGTTACAGTTGTATAAACAATGAGAAATTTCATTTGCACGTCAAAAACCCAAAGAATGTAACACAACAGTTTTCAAACAGTTAAAATATTTGAAACAAGTGCAGCTGCATTTGAAGTTTAGATGATGACGACTGTCTCCAAAGGCAGGTCTACATGTATTCCCAAAATATTTGAGAGGGATTTTTTTGGAGTGTGGCTGAATTCTGGGGCTTTTACGTGCTGTTGGAAGGGAGGAAAATTAACTTTTCCCCAAAATAAATTTTCTCTCTTTATATCCCCAAAGCCCCTTGGAGGAGCTATGGCCCCCCCCCCACAACTTCGATGATCGGATCCATCAATGCGGATCCATCAATGAATGTCTCAGTGCCATTTCCTGAATCATCATGTCTCGCTCTCTGCAACAGGGCCAAATGTGACATCCACGGCAAAGGTGTCCCGGTAAACCTTCCATGCTTCGGCCTTGTGTGGGTTATCCAAGTCCTTCCTCAGTAAGTATAACCTATAATATTGAAGAAAAGTTCAAGAAAGGTCCAAAAGAGACATTAACAAGATTAAAGTGGCAAGAGAAATGAAAAAAACCGTTGTCTTTTAAAGGCCTTCACACCCACACAATACATCACTCAGCAAGACAAGTGTCAAGGACAAGTCTGCATGTGTTGCAGTGCACAAAAATAACTTCAGCAACAAAATAATTTGGTCAGAAATGCAGATCGGCAGAGCCATGTACTGAGCAGATCAACATGGGTTGAGTCTTACTCCAGCTTACCTGCTCGAGTGACTTTGTGGGTATGGTGCTTGTATTAAGTACAAGCAAATGAGTTCCATAAGCATTCACACACCTCCAACACAAATACTTGCTCTGCAGTTGTAGGGTCACATTTGTCATTAGACCAAATTTATGGAGACCAAAATTATTGTAGGGACAGTAGAAAGTCCATGTAACTTTGGTCCCACTTTGAAAAGCAACAGAAAACTTCCATGATGCAGTATAAAGGCCTATTCCCACAAAATCTTACCAACTGTCTTGTGTACAAAGAGAAAGAGCTCAACACTATCATTTACACTACTTTTTGAGGTGTAGCAATAACACAGATTTTGAAAATAACTGTTTCACCGTTCCATATTTAGTTAAGGAAATGTTGCATTACCTGTTGTCACTGATAAAGCCTGTGTAGAACCAGAAAAAGAATGCGCATTCTCCATATGCTTTGGGAATTTTCTGTTTAAAGGGAAAAAAATAGATTGCACAACTTAATGTATCTATCATAAAACTTAAAAGTTACTTTTGGTCACTGATATTATTATGGTGTCAAGAACAATTTAACTTTTGGTGGACAAATATAAAATCCATCTGGCAGTATATTTACGCTATGTCGTACCATATTTATAGTACTTCAAGGTTATCATATACTCACTTTGTTGGAAGATTTAAATTTGATCTGAACATCCCCGCTAAATGCAGGGGAGTTCTTCACCTGAATTATCACAGTGTCTGTGTCAAAGTCATAAACCACCTGTGAAATCAACCAAATCAGAACACAAAAAACAATCACAGACTTAAGCTGATGACAGTGATTGTAATTAGCACTCAAAGTTTTAAAGGCACTCTAAACTCACAATTCAAAGCTCAGAACAGTCACATGTAGCACATTAGATGAGTCTGTGTCCATGCAGATAAACTACAGGTGTGTCGGAACAACCATTAAGATAGGGCTTTCCCTCTAAAAACCATTGGCATAACTGTGCATTTAGAAATGGCCCAAGCAATCCCACTGTGCTTACACTGCAATTGATGTTACACCGGAAATCGCAGGAGAAAAGAGAAACTTCATCAGAGTGCACCTCCATCCACAAATCCCTTCCATCACCTTTACCAACACCTGAGAACAGAGTTGAGAAAAGACAGGAGTTGGAAACCTGTTAGATATGACAGTGTATTTTTGGTTAGAAAAAAAAAGAAATTTAGATGAACAAGGCCTTGAACAGTGTGGTTGTTCAGTCCATTACAAGTTGAAACTGTGTGAACTTCATGCGGTTACAGCCCCAAATTCTCTTTTCAGCAACTTTTCCACTGATTTTTTTTAAAAGAAGGGGTCACTTTGCCTTTGTAGTTTGATGATTTGGAGCAAGACTGTGTCTGACGGAACCTTTGGTGGCAGGAAATAGTTGAAGGGTGCAGGAAAGAAGACAAAGGAAAGCTGGGCAAATCACTTGACTTCTTCTTCTGACTTACCTTGAATTCCTGAAATACGAACAGTGTTGATTGTCAGAGGAGTTGGTGATGGAACATGTCCGCCTAGGGAGTATTTGATTTTTTGAAAGTAATCCACATATCGACTCTGGCAGTTATGGTAACGAAAAAAACAAAGGCTTTCAAGTTAGTAAAACATTAAAATGGGGTTCCATTGAAACAAGACAATATTACTCAGAATTACAGCAGTTCGTATTACGTGATGCAGTGTCATCACAGAAAATCCCACGTCTTCTGATGTGTTAGAATTGAAAATTCAATGCTACGTACGTACTAAACATGATCAAAAAGTGCTGTTTATAAAAACCCTTCAGAATGTAATGGGTCTCATACAAGCAATCACTGTCATATTTGGAAAATCTTTTAAAAACATCTCGCAAGTTTTCTGATGCATGTTGTTTCTTTTTCACTGCAAAGATGCTGATGTCTTGGGGGAAATTCTTAATGTCTTCTGGTGAGCTGGAATTGCGAATTCAGAGCTACGTGGTGATGCTAAGGTCTCAGGGTCTACTGACGCTAATACGTGTATGTTAAGGTCTTGGGGTATTGGGAGTTGGTAAAAAGGATCAATCTGATTGGAATGTATTAAAGTGCTTACCTGGCTGGGTGTGTCAACACCCTGGTACATATCACCCTCTGTGTAGTCAGTCCGCCTAACGCCAAAGTACCCCATGCACTCCTGCAACACAGCACAATCAAAATGGAACTTCAAAGATCAACTGGTGAGATTTTAGTATGTAAAAGTACTACTGACGAGGTGATAGGTTGAATAGGTTCACAAGTTGAATATAATCTTACAAAGAATTCGCACATGCAGAGTGTTATGTCAGACTGTAGTCTTATGATGAACAAATTCTCCTCCGTGGTTTTTGACATTTCTGATGATGTCCATCGAAGACAACAGCTTTTAAAAAGATAGTTAATTCTTGCATATACAAAAAATCCACAACATTGGAAAGTACAGGAAACATACCATGGGTTCCAACACAGAATGAAACTAGATCCTCATGAGAAAAACTGAGACTTAAAAAACTAAGAAAAAACTAAGTTAGAATTGATATTTTGTTCCATGAGGGAAAAACTTGAAAATAACATTGATTCACAGATCCACTGCAAAGAAAGGGAGTTATCAGACATTGTTTTCACCCTGAGAAACACATCTAAAGATTCGGATAAGACACCTACCTTGGTATCAGTGAACACTCCACTCTCTAACAGCCAAGCACAGACGGCCAGACCAGTCCTTCCTACATACGAAAAGATAAAAATGTAAAAAGGGACAAAATTAATACAATATCAAACATTTAATGATCCAAAGCTCCTCTGCGACAGAAGGGAAAACAAAGTAAAAATTGTAACAAGAAAGGAACATTTAGTAATTTTTTTGAGGCATACGATACGACCAGTCCTTCCTACATACAAAAAAATAAAAAATTTGAAAAGGGACAAAATTGATAACATATCAAACGTTTAATGATCAAAAGCTCCTCTGCGACAGAAGGGAAACAAAGTGAAAATAGCAACAAGAAAGGAACATTTAGTAATTTCTTTTGGCATACGATGCGAACTCATTGTTAAGATGCTAAGACACATCAATTTGGGGGATGCATTTCTTGACATTCTGTCCTTTGTTGCAGGTTTTTGTTGTTGTTTGGCTGGGCTTGTTATAATGTTGTCTTCCTCCAAGCCTGTTCTTTCTTATTTTGTGCTGATGCCTCTGGCTCTGAGATTTGAAAACAAAACTTATGTATTTAAGTACTGACGCCCACAGCACATGTACCTAGCTTCCATGTATTATTATTTAATGAATAAAATAATAAAGTCCATCTTCCGTAAAAACATACATGTACATTACCTTTGCCACCCTTGCAGTGAATGAAGAGAATATTCTTGTTATCTGCTTCCATCCACTGCCTTGCATCAGCGCAGAATGCCACAAGGTCTCTGAATGCAGGGGAATATTGAAACTACTTGATTACTGTCAAAATGCGGCCAACCAAATTAATTTGACCAGTGTCAACCAAAAGACCCACATGGGTAACACAAATTATACATAACATTATTTTTCTTTCTTCAGAAAAATCAATTTAGCTTTACTGTATTTTTTAATTAAAAAACCTGTTTGAAAAAGAATGTGAATCTGTGAAATTTAAAAATTAAAGAAAAAAAAACTAGCATTTTCTTGAAATCATTACTCACTTGAGTCTTGGAACATTGTGGTCATAAATAAGAACTCTGCCAACTCGATTGTGAAAAAAAGACTCATCATAGTGTCGCTCAACTGCAAGTGAATGATACCAGTATAATGTGATCGATCCAATGATGTGAACTCTCAATAAAAACATTAGGAGAAAAAAAAAGAAACTGCTCCAAAGCCCTTGAAATGATCGGGACATTCAACCTCATCAAAATCATTAGAACTAGAGTACAAAATGTGCTCGATAGAAATTCATGGGCTCAAGTTCAATTTGGGACAACAAAGACAAAGAGGATAATTTCCATCACAAATAAATCCTGAATGTTTTGGAGATTTGCAAGAACTCCATTAAAAGTGATTCCAAAGTAGCTTGAAAATATTATACAAATTCTGCCAATACTCACTAAGTACGTAAGCACGTGGAACAACATACAATCTTGTTTACTTAACTGAATTTTTTGTTATGGACATCAACGAGCATACAGTGATTACAAATATACATTGCTGTAGGGCAAAAACACCCAAGGTGCAAAACTACATCTTTCAAAATTTTTGATTACAGTACCGAAGTTCCATCTGACTCAATGTGGTCAGCTGACCCTGGCAAGCTTGGTGGGCAAGCGGTAAGACGTCTGCACTAGTAAGCAGAGCGACTATTAAAGTTGGTGAATTTTTTCAGAAGCCCTCATACATCATTGTCTTAAATTACGGTGCTTCCAAATAAACACTGATGGCAGGCACAAAACACTCAGTATAAAAGGATTCTGCAAGGTTCTGGATTCTTGAATGAATTCGAAGGTTATGAAGTATTGGTCCCTGATGAGAGCTATCCAATAAGAGAGAATGGGAAACCCACTGCATAAGTTGTAGACTTTGTAGTGGTCTGGATGCTTGGTGTCCAGGAACCGGGCCACTTCTTCAATGGGATTCCTGTAGATAGCCTGGCTGCCAGACGAAGGGAAGGAAGAGGCTATGACTCGGTCTGCAACAGCAAAAGGAAAAATTTAAGGGAAACATGAGTCTCTGAGGAAGGAGTCATCAAAATTATGGCACAAAACACAGTTTGGCACCTCTGTGAGAGAGGACCTTTTACGGCCTGGGAATGTTAACCTATTCTCTGTTCACTCTAGCTGGCAAAAATGCACTGGAAAGAGCACTGTTTCAAACGACTGGTCCAAAGGGAACATTGTTTCACTTTTGAAGTTGATAATATGACTATTCAGGCAATGATATCAACTTAGCTTTGATAACAATGCAAACTATCCACTGGCTTGTACGAGTGCCAGTTTAAGTCACCATGTGCACTAGGAATGAGCACCTGAAATAGACAAGAATTAAGCCAGGCAGGAACCAAAGGCTGGACAGTCTTAACACTACAAACTGTGGGGCCAGGGATTTGTTTGTCAGACTAGCAAAAACATCTTCGTCAATGCTATTCTGTTCATTCTGAGCCTTGACCTAAAAAGTTTGAGACAGCAGGTTTCTTAGATTTTCAAAATGTGGCAAATACCTGTGATGTAGGTCAAATCCAGGTCAAAGTCGTCCTCCCTGTACCGCCTTTTGTTTTGGGAAACCTATGTCAAATAAGTGGCAAAACTGACCAACTGAATGTGTGCTCAATCTTTATTACCTCTTCAGAAAGAGACTGATGAAACTTTAATATCATAAATGACCATAACTACATGGCTTTTTCACCATGCAAGCAACACTTGACAGTCAGAACGCTTCACATAAAGCAACGGAACCGGATTAACGCAATAACTCTTGCTGAACCAATTTCAACTCCTCAGTCTTAAGTCTGAGGAGACTAAATGCCACCTCATATTCAGCACGAAAGCAAACACAAAAATGAAATTTTGACGTCAGAAAAAATATTTTGTGCAAATGTGCAAATGTGTTTGTAGATGTCAAACTCGTTTTGCATTTGCCTGAAGTATGAACCTATCTTTAGGTGTACTGGAATTGATTGCCCAAGCTAACATCAACCACAAAATCTTCCTCACAGAGTCCCAAGAAAAGAGGCAAAGTAATCCTTGCCCTGTAAACCATGCTAAACCCAACAAGGTTATGCAGGATTTCAATGGTCCCTTGGGGGTTAGGGTTAATGTATTCATTTACAACCATTAAAAAGCATAAGATGTCAGAAAGCTTTCCAGACAAGATTTGTTTCAAACTGAAGACTTTACCATTTTCCTTGTTGCCTTGGATACATGTTTCCTTTCACTCAGGAGCCTGACCAGGAGGAAGATGCGTAGAACACGAAACACTACCACCAATCTACAAAGCAACAGATGGCGCACTGTGCAAGGAGTCTATAATACCACACCTGGGACAAGTTTTTTGTGGAACAATATCATCTACAAGTAGATCAAGTGCTCGGCAAGAGTCACGTGAGAACCAGTTGTAATTAGGCCTCTGATTGACACTTCGCACAGAAATCCGTCTTCGCTGAACAAATACTTTCCATCCTTAGGCCATGTCCGAAGTACTTGGCTACGGCTGGAAATGACGCATGAGTCTATGACAGTGGCTGAAGCCACTACCATAGACTCTTGTGTAATTTCAAGTTACGACCAAGTGATTTGGACAGCGTCTTGAGCTGCATGAGATTGGCCAGTCTTTTCTACCCAGTGTATTTCCTAATGGTGTATGTCACAATTGAATAGAGCCAATCCAGTTATATTATGTTCTCTACAGTATCACGACATTTTAAATGACCAATGCTCCACTTACTTCAAATAACTTCCAGTCAAGTCAACTGACACATAGACAATGGTGACAGACCCTGTTACTGTCACTATCAGAAGATCCAGTAAGTCCAGCTTAGTTCGGAAGAACTTTTTCCTGTTTAGAAAGGAAGTGCATAGCAAACGTAGTGACATTATTCATTAAAAAAGAGCACAAATAAGGAAAATTGAAAACCTAACTTTTCTCTTAATCTCAAATGGCAAATTTCACCGACACAATGGCAAAAAGGCGATAGCAGTTTATAGACTAACAGGAGAAGCATAAAAACTGCATGAGCTTTTGTAGCAACAACTACTTCACCTGATGCAAAGGGTAGGGAAACCTATGTTGGGAGGTAATTTTCATAGAGTCAAACTTTTGCAGTGACAAAAGAGATTTGGTACACCTCAGTACTCTACACCAGTACTTTAACATGGCTTGACAATCTGAAACTTTCAGAAAAGAATTTAGAGATCAAAACAATAGAGTCTCGAAGCACCTTACCCCTTGGCGAATATTCTCAGGCAAATTTCGATCAGGAAGTAGCACCACACTGCCACAGAGATGGCATCGTAAGCCTCCATGGTTGCAATGTTCTGTGGGTTGAACACTATGTCCAAAATGACAATGATGATGTCAAATATGACAAGGCCGACACCAATTAGTCTGTTGAGTAAAGACGCACAAGAAACAGATTGCTATCAAAACATCTGATCATGCTTTTTAAATTCACCCAATTTTCTGCACCTGCCGAATTTCACTTTTCAACCCCCTTTTCATATCAACTGAACTGCTTACCTGACTGCTAAGTGTTCAACAACTCTCTTTGTCCTCATCCTAGCCTTCCTGTGACAACAAAATTGATTCAGGTTGTAATATAAACATTATACTAAACATGTAGTTTTCCATTCCATTTTAGATGATTGTGCTCTAGGGAAAAAACCACATGCCTTCCTTTGAAAATGCATGAAAAAATAAACAAAATAAAAATGTCTGTCTGTATAATAGTTGAAAAAGTGTGATTAACAATGCAGCTCATGTAATTAATCTGCTCATGACACTAGACCAAACTTTGAATCGTACCCGATGCTCTTAATTTGTATGATCTAACAAGCCCTCCAAACCCAATGATTACAAAGAAGACCATAATTCATCAAAAACAATCTTGCAGATGCTTGATGACATTTTATTTCAATGCACGGCTGTAAATATGTTTGTGTTTAAGTAAACTTGTAATGGTCTTAAAATACATATTCTTTAAAAGAACTTATTCGTTTATTGCTAATTTTATGCATATTAACATTGTGTTGTGTATTTTAATGCTACGTTTTAATGTTTACAGGTTCATGATATTAAAATTTCAAATTGTTATATTAAAAGTTCAATTTCATATAAAACAATAAAAAAACAGTTTTCCTTCCACCTCTTAAACTTAACATTTCGTCATTGTCTTTTTAACTGTCATTTCATCCTGTAATTGGCTGTAAATACGCTGTTGGATGAACATATATATAAATAAATAAAATAAAAAATAAACAAAGAATAGTAATCTCAAGTTACATGTATTTAGAGAAGACAGGCATTTTATTTCTTACGTACTTGAGTCGTGGATAACGGATTACTGAGACATGAGCACGATCACCCAGCTCAAACTGCACATGACCATTTTCCGTCCAATGTTCTTCATCGTTCTCGCCAGGGTCATCATGGAGTAACCGGCCTCCTAGGGGGACAGTGTCGTCGAGACCGATTTCTGCATTTGCACTCAGAAAGCCATTTGTCATCACCAAGTGAACAGCTTTACATTCCCCACTGCTCGTATCAGATTTACTCTCTGGTTCAACTGGAGGCGGAAAGATGCTATGTGCCAAAACGTTGGTGGAAGGAACATCTTGGAGGGGTGTGGGGAGGGGAAGGGTGGGTTCGTTTTCTTCTTCAGCATCTATCAAGTAACGATGGGGGCTGGTATCATCTGCCATGATTTCGCAGATGCCTTGACACATGTACCTGTGTGAATGAAAAGAAAAGCAAGCTGAGAACTGGACAAATACAAAGTCCCAACACTGAATAATGATATACAGTAATGAGGACAATTGGTGCACTGTCTAAGTGTACACAGGTCTCAACAACAGTTCAACGTCACGTACTGATATCAGAAAAGAATTCATCAAATGAGCTCAACAAGAAGCGTCCTAAAACTAAAAGAAAAGTACTGGGAAAGAGAGTATGAAAGACAGGCACTTAAATGTAAAAGAGGAGTAATGGAAGATATGGAAAGATTTCTGTATCTGATCACCTTGATTCTCCAGCTCCACTTTTATAAACACTAAAGAGTTTTACAAAGATGGCCAACATGGCCTAATGTTAAAACAACTTTTCCACCGTCAACTTCAGCTTTTTTCAGGCTGAACAAACTTGTCTTCAATTAATGAAAACACAGAATGTGGAACTCTTGTCAAGGTTTGCATCCGACTTGACTCAAACATCCCAAAACCATTACCATTGTTATGCCCGAACTCTAGCATCCGTCCCAACTGTAGTGCTGCAGTTGGGCTGGCCTAACTATAGCTCTTTAGTTGGGACTGTCCCAACAATAGGGGAAGTTGGGACTGATGCTATAGTTGGGGTGTAACAGCATCCCCTACACATCATTGCAAATTATACACATATATCAGGTAAAATAATTTAAGCTTTGGCACGCAATGCAACTTTAATAGTGGGGGTTGTGTACTTTGGAACCCTTCCATTTCTATTATTCCTACAAACAGGTCAGTTCCCAAAAGAATGCAACCAAAGGCAATGTTTTCTCCATTATGCTCACCGTTTTTTTGTGAATTTAGACTTAGTAAATTGAGAAAATCTCACTTTTTGATTGATCACCAATTGAAAATTATTCCTCCAACTTCCAAGTGTCAGGTCTATCAACACTGACAATTTTTACCCCATAATTGCCCTCAAAAATCAAAACCCGGTCCTCTTTCCACAAAATGAACCCCGCATCTAATCGACATGATGTCACCATCATCTGCCAAAGTGAATCAAAAAATTTAAATGTAAAGAAAGAGTTTCACATAGGCCTTGCCTATGCAGACAACACCTGATACCCCTGTGCACAAGGCTGTGCACAAGGCTGTGCACAAGGCTATGAGACTTGTCTGAAAAACGTAGACCTAACGTTAGGCTAAGTCAGTGTTTTCTACATGAACATGAAAGTAAATGCTTCAGACTTTTCTCGGCTAAATTTCACTTTTTAGTTAATGTTATCACCTTCTGACGGCTGTTATAACATTTGAAGGGGAAATTGGTGTCGTCCATATATATATATATATGGAACTTGGAACTGACCTAAGCATTAGACACACATTAGGCCACTAGTTCTGACATGTTTAGAAAAAGGACAGGGTGAACATGATGAAAAATAATTTACGTATAAGAACAAACGCACGATCTTTAATTTTCCCTGACGATTATTTTTGTGAGGTTTTCCTAGTTAGACATTCGAAGAAATAAAAATGATTTGAAGTGGAACCAATCATGCAGCTTACCGTTTTTGAGTCTCTGAATTACAAGTCAGTTATCAGTGGGCGTCGCCATGTTTGGTGCTACACTGGTATCAAAACCATTGTCCATAGCGTGTACTGCACAGCCTGCTTGTGTGATACCAGTCAATTCCTCGGTCAAAAGTACGCTGAGACTTCGAGAACCCGTTAAGTACAGTGCGACTGTCGTCGCTCTCAATTTTGTGACAGACAGCTAGTTTTCTCACGTGGAAGATGAATTAGTCGACAATAGGTACGGCCCTTGTACTCATAATATTGTTACAAACTTTAATGACATTCATGATCATGATTGACTTGATCGTGCGACAATGCACATCGCACAAAAGTGTCGTCTCAAACATGAATTGTTATTTTAGACGTGATGACGGAGGTTGATCAACAATAGTTCCGGATAATCCACTGCTCAGGATCACTGGGCCCTAATGATTAATTAATTACGTTGATTAGTTAACCCACACGATGAGGTTAATAAGTGAACTTAAAGCAGAATTAAGTTTAGTGCAGCCTAACTGCCTGACCCCCTTTCCCATATTTGTTTATGTTACGCCCCAACTATAGCATAAGTCCCAACTATTGCTGCAGTTGGGCTGGCCCAACTATTGTTAAGCAATGTGGAAAATGTCTCAACATTATCCAAGTTAGTGTGTCTCACATTTGACACAATTCATCTAAAATGTGGCAGTTCATCTGTTCATCTAGTAGGCCTGTGCCGGGTACCCGGGTACCCGCCCGTCGATTTCAAAACCCGGTTCCATTTTTCCAGGCCGGGTACCCGTAAAAAAGCAAATAAATTAGGAACAAACATTCATGCATAAAATGTCTGTGAAATTTCTTACTGAAGGACAGACTTCATAGAAAACCACCGTGCCGATGAAAACCCGGTCCCGCGGTCATACATGAAACTTGAATTCGGAGATCGACAGCTAATTTTGTTACCCATTCCACCCATTGCACCGCAAGTCGTTTTCCTAGTTCCGGAATTTCCTAGTTCACAAGAGCGAAAAAAACCACTAAAATTCACCGGCGATAGGTCACTCGCAACGTGTGATTTTAAATATTTCTTTAAATTGAATAGTCATATAAACCTTTGCATCTAAAGTCTGCTTAATTAAAATGACTTTTTTAGAGTTTCCGTTTTTGTTAATTTAGCGAAAACTGCAAGCTTTTCCCCCACTCTCGGATCGCGCGGCGTTACCACGCAAAGTCGTTGCGAACTCAACTACACGGGCGCAGCAGAAATGTATGTGACGTAATGGGTTCGTCAACTGTGCGGCGCGGGGAGGATAACGTTGATAGCTCACTGTACAGTTAAAAAGTCGAGTCAAACCGTACGCAATTTCTACCTTTTTAATTCATTAGAATTCTTATTTTTCATCTAATTTTCTCAAAATTAAAAGATTCTCTATTAGAAAAGCAACTTTTTACAATGGTTTTGGCTGAAAATGGATTTTTCGTGTGGTTACTTTTTATTTGTGAAGACGTTTTTGTCTCGATCCTAAACCGATCCAGAACTAGGAAAGGTGTCATCATCACTTTCGTCGATCGATCCTGTGAATCCAAATATAAAAGCTTAGATTTTGAAAAAAAAATTGACGTATATCCAAAACACAAAGTTGACTTCTGACCATATTTCACTCGAATTTGAGGATTTTTTAGCTGCAGTCTTACTGAATAATTTTCGCGATCCGGAACTAGGAAAATGACTGTACCAAACCTATATGAACAAGAGACCGAAGGAGTTTTGTCTTATGAGGGGGGAGCGCTGTTGATGTACACTTGCATGACTGTATTTGTAACTATCAAACCCTGTCGGCCTAAATGACTTTTGTGCAGAATAAGTAGTGCTTACTGTTTGAATTAAGAATATTTTTGTCAAATAAAACAATATGAATGAAAATTACTTTATGTCGGGATTGACGACGAAGCGAGAGCGGATTGTGTAATATTCCTGCGGTACTGGGACTCCACACGGCGTGCGGTTAAGTAGTGATCACGCACAAATTGTGCGGTTGATCGGCCTCTTTTATAATCAAAGCACTAAATGTGCGCTACAAACCCAAAGAGTCAGAGAACCAGTTTAGTTAAGTTTTATACCAAGAAATATTCCGTTTCAAAATTATTTTTAAATTAAAGCAACTTGAATTTCCTCAGTAATTCATCGGAACTGTGGATGAGGAATTGACCAAAAAAGCAGGAATGATTTTTTCTGTATGTACTAAAGCATTTCAAATCCAAGTATTTTTTCATTCGAAAAAAAGGAAATGTTGACAGGTGCAAGTCATAATACAGTCGGCCAATCAAATATCACTTATCGAAGTACTTATGCATTAAAATCTCGACAATTTGAACCTCAGGGGAATGGAGTTATCCTGAAAAAGTATTTATAAAACTAAACCACTTCATCGTGGTACGTACCTTCGTGTGGCAAAACTTTCGCATCGCTTAGTCATTTAACAACATGCAGCGCTGCTATTTTTTTCACTTGGGCTTCCTTATGTGTGGTCACATGACCTTTCTTTTTACGGTCACATGGCTGCTGCAGTGTCAGCGATTGGACTGCCTGAAGGGGACTACAATTTGGCCCGCGTTGCAATCAGGTTAGTTTCAGCGTCTTGGAAGCCAGGATTACACAGTTGCAGCTACGTTGATTTATGCAACGTGCTGGTCCTCGTCAGAAAAGAAATGAACTTGCGATGACTCCTGACCCTATATAGACTTCCGATTCTTTCAACGCCGTTTGAAGCATTTTGGTGGCGGTTTTTTTAATCAGAAACTTCAAAATAAGTGGATGTAATGGTGTGGGCATTGTTCGAGTTACGGTGGTATTTTTGTACATAAAACTTTGAGCCTTTTTACCCGTGACGTACATAGCACTGATCTGGTCCGCACGTGACACGACCAGCGCTCACCATTCGTGCACGCCACATGCGTTCCGCGTGTCCGTGGTCATGCAGCATCCGGGACATTTCCTTTGAGCGTTTGCAGGTGCGTATATCATGTACGTGGTTTGCAGCTCTGTTCTTTTTTCTGACGTTTCCCGTGAAGATTTGTTTTTCTGTTTCACACACCCACACAAAATTTGAAAACTGAAGATAACAATTTCGTTTGATAAAAAGGTAGGAGAGATTATCTCCGACGTTTAGAACAATGTTCTGCTTGCTTCCTAGGTACCAAAAAGAACCGTGTTTCGGGCATATGATCCACCGGGTTGCGCGCAATGCCATTATCAGGCGATCTCTTTTCCGGGTACCCGGGTACCCGATGTTAACAAAAAACGGGTACCCGGTTCTAAAAATACCCGCAAATGCACACCCCTAGTACACAGTGAACAACAACTCAAAAACTGAATTTTACTGAATTACTTCTTAGGAGTTATTGTTTGAGGTGCCTTATAAAACACAAACTGATTGGCATAATTTGGTCACTTGTGCACGTCCATGCCACCCTCAGGCCAGTGAGTGACCAGAGTAGAACCTTCTTCTCATCACTGCCACCGGGG